>NC_092190.1:10731547-11031547 GCF_043641665.1 Enoplosus armatus | reverse complement strand
AGCCATTACACACCAAAAAATGGTAACCACTTCAGCTGTCGCTGAGCATCTGCGGTGCGAGGCGGCTGTATTGTGAATGTCCTACACAATAGGGTCAAAGGTATGTGGACATCCCGTTCATATACCTCCAGTGTGGTTTTGGATTCGGGCTGTTTTTCTTGTCTTGGGTTTGGCCCCTTACTTCCAATTATACAGTTATATTTTAGACTATAACGTGGTTCCAAGTTTTTGGAAACACAACATGATATTGCGCCCGCATAGAAAGTGAGGCCCAAAGGTATGCAGGAATTCTGCATTAAAGCAATACAGGGGGATGAGTTGTTTAAGTTACCACTGAGACAATGAAATCCACTCCAGGAAATCAAGTTGCAGTCACAAATTAATGCCTTTAAAGGCTTATCAGACACCAAAACGCTGCACAATGGTTTGTAATACTAATAGACCTGATTTTACAACTCTGGAAAGTTGTCACGACAACTATTTTATCTGCTTATTGCGAGGTAAACAGTAGAAATACGCCGTTACCGTTATAAAGTAATCCATCAGGAATGTGCAAGTCGGTCTGGGTTTCAGGGTTTGGTGTGGAAGAACTTGACTGGCCTGCACAGAGCCATAACCTCAACCCCATCAAAGACCTCTGGGATGAAATGTGTCCACATACTTTGTTCAGCTGTCCACATACTTTTGGCCATGTAGTATAGCTAGTAGAGTCAGTCCAAACTGCCCATGCAGTCAGCTCTCATTGCAGTTTCTGTTGGCTGCCATACAGTTTGTTGCAGTATTTTCCAAAAGGCATAAATTAATTCAAATATATATCAGAGAAAAGCTCCATCGTGGATATTGCTATTGTTACAGACCTTTGATATCTACTCTTTCATTCTGATTGGCCAGCAGCCAGTGGCAAAAGTTTGACATTAACAAACTGAGGCTAAGCTACCACCAGACTCTCAGTGAAATAAACAACACAAACTTGCTGCCTTTACACTTGCACTTAATACTTAAGCATTTAAGTAGGCACATACATGCACAAACAAATGTAGAGAAACACAGCAAAGTGACATCTGTGTGGGTGCATGCATGTGTTGTTTGTGTTGTTGAAAAGAGAGGGAGCGTGCTTATGTGTTATTCAAAGGGCAGTGTGAATCTCTCCAGCTCCTCCTCTCATCATCTTCTCCCATGACAAGACCACAACTGAGAGCACAAAGTGTCGGGTGGTTAGATCTTCACTATCTGCTGTTTTTGTTCCATCTTTAAAAAACACATTCCCACAAACAGTCACATGTGAAAATACTGTGCACACAAACAAACAAGCACTGCTATTTGATTTCCTGTTGTTTCTTTTTTTTTTCTGCTTCTGAAACTTCAGTAGCCATCGCACACACTGCAAAGAGATGTTAAAAGTTTGGGTGCATGCAAAATGTACAGATCAGACTTCATAAATTATCTTTTTCTCCTCATGTCGTCTTTGCGAAATCTCTTTTCCTCCGTTTTTGTGTCCTCGTGTCCCCCACACTTCTATCCCTATGTGACTGGACTTAAAAGGCCAGCTTGAGGGATGACAACCGTCGCTCACTTCAGAGGGCTGAGAGAGTATAGCAGAAGATCGGGAATGGGGGGAGATGAAAGCAAAAATTGCAGATGAGGTAGAGCAGGAAGAGAGTAGTTTTAAAGATTTATAAAGGATTGACAGCTTCTCTGTCAGTCTAAAAAGCAGAAAAACACAGACGTATTTCTTCACATCCACACATGAGAACCTCCATCTAAAAATGCGAAAAATGATCTGATTCATCAGGAAAAAATGTTAATCAGCAGTACTTTGAGGTTTCAGTCTCTACAAATGTGATACAAGAGAGGAAAATGACCTTAAATCCTTCATAAAGTCCTTAAATTGTTTATTTATTTGTCAGTAATAAACACTGGCTCACTGAGTTGCAGTGAACATATGCACAGGGTGAAATGAATGTTTTGAATATGTTAAAAATGCACTGAAAGGAGGCATTCCCATTAACCTCAACACACTTTGGCTCTGGCAGTCTTACCAGGGTTAGTGAGGGAAATTAAATAAGTTTATTTAAAAAAAAGAAATTTGCTCTAAGGGACTTATTTTAATGTCTGTGTTTACTCTTACGTAACACTATGGTAACACTTAAATGAACCAAGAGGATGTTGCAGCTGCACAGCTTTTGGCTAAGCAAAGTGGTTGCATTTTCTTTTAACACAGAAACGACCTCAAGTGTGTGCTTGTATTAATCACATCACACAGCAATCTGTTAACATTGTGGTAAATGACCTTCGATGTACCCTGATGATGGTTTAGATTAGAATTGAGTATAGGTTAAAGGATACGCCTGGGGATATAAAAAATGTTTATTATCAACAAATCCAGTGAAAAAACCAAAACAGTTCGTTAGTCTATCCCTCACTACTTTCTGACTTCCCCAGCAACTTCTGCGTCATGCCACCTTATGCCCATTCTTACTGAAGACATAAAAACAGCTGTGCACTGTTACTCAAACAGGAGTAAATAGTGCTTTTGTTAGGGACTATTTTCAGCGTGGATTGACACACAGTTAATGTGCTAGTGAGTATTTACCGCAGCAGGACAATGTATGTCAAAATAAACCACGGAGCTCATGTGCAACAGTGTGATGAGTTTGTGATCGTTTTTGGACTACAATTAAGGTCTTTACCTGCAGTATATGGCTACGCTCTATCATGTTTTGGCTACACCTAAATTCATTGTTGGGTTTTGGTCTTTTTGTGGGATTTGTTGACTACAAGAAAAAATATATTTCCAGATTTGTCTTATATGGCAATTGTAATGGTTGTAATTAGGCACGCAGCAGTTATGGTAGAACAAGCCAATACAATGTCCTCACAAGTGACAAAACTGAGTGTGTGGGTGTGTGTGTGGGTGTTTGTGTGTGTGCCTGAGAATGCCATCTCATGCTGTTCTTAATCCTTTCCAGATTGAGGTCAGTAGGGCTGTTGGAGGATCTCGGTGTGTTTACAACCTCAGCCCGACCCTTGGAAATGTTGATATTGGCTGAGATTGGAGTGTAGGGATCTGATTGGCCCAGAGGACTTGAGATGAAGTCAAAGTGTTAAATGTCTCTATAAGAAGCGGGCTGAGGGACATGAAGTATCAGCTTGCTGTTTTCACACTGTTTCCCCAGGTGGGTCCAGAGAGGGGACAGGAGTCGGCTTCAGAATTGGGTGTTGGGTGGGGGGGGGGGGGGGGGGGGGGGTTGTTATAGTAACTCGTGGCTGTTCTCGGAGGCCCTCAGCCCTCATGTGGGAGGGTTGCTATAGCAATCACAGGTTGTAGTGTAGGTGTGTTGTTGTGGTAACAGTATGTCTATGCGAGGCTGCCGTTCACTCAGTGTTGACTGGAGAGTCAGAGTGAGAGGACTTGGCAACACTAGTTCCTCTAGGGAGTAGAATTGGACTTTTGTGATGCTTGCGTAATGAAAATGATCTTTTATATGATCTTGTGTTCTTCAGACAGAACACCCAACAATGTAAGAGAGATATTAGCCCTTCAACCAAGGGCATGGCAATATGGTTTAAGTCTTTATCACAATAATTAAGAATATTTTCTGATATATATAGATATATAAAACATGGCAGTTGTGTGCAGAATTGTATATAAAAATGAGCAAACTGATTCATTAAAATGATTCCACTGACACACTACATCAGAAAACCTCACTTCACTGACCAATCTTGTTTGTTTTTAATTACTCAGAATCCCAAATTTGTAGACCAATAACATAAGATCATATCATCCCGGATATGATTCCACTGAAAGCTAGTAAATGATAATATTGAAGAATTATCGCCCAGCAGTTATAGCCATTAGCAGGGGCAGATTGCTCAGGCTAAACCTGTAATAAATAAAGCATCTGAATATAAACAGTAAAACAGGCCTAATAAGATTCCCATGTTAGTCATTTTCTCATACAACCAACAAACAAATATATCAGCGGGATAGTTTTATTGCTGCCCATGACTACCATTTGCCTCCCTTACTGCTAGACTGTTTATCAAGCACTCAAGGTAATGGAGAAGAGGACACATTCAGTCAGACCTCTTTCAAGATTGCTTCAAACTATCGCTGGAAAATGTTTATTCTTTTCCGGACTTACTGTATATAGCATCTCATTAGAGTGCCACTGTGCCTGACCCACCTGATTACTCACTTTCCTTTGCTGCCACTTCTGTTTTATCGTTGTTTCTTTCTTTGAGTGTCTTGTTAAACTCCAGTAACCAGATGTCAAGCCTCTTCTCTCCGCCTCCTCTATCTTTTTTTCTCTGATCTCCCTGCCTTTGTTCCCCCCGTTTGTTTCATTAGTGATGTCTGTTTCTCTGTTCTTGCAATCCCCATCTCTCAATTTGACTCATGTTTTCACACAAAGACACATGAGCACACACACAGAGAGACACACGTGTTTACTGTGTTGTGCATGCATGTAGTATGTACTCGCATACATCAAATGATAGCAGGAATAAAGCTTTGTCCTGCATCTATGTTTAGTCGTAGCAGGTGACTTGAGGAGAAGCACAGACGTCAAACATACTGATTTGTAGTCCTCACAATAATCAATCCCTTAAGAGCCTGAATAGCCAAACATTTTGACAAAGCACTCCACTAGCATAAACCCACACAAAGCACTTCCATTTTCTGGCTTCTGAGAAGGGCTCACAATCACCACATGGCAATGCAAGAAAGCTTTTCTCGGCATTATTCGCTCAATTCATTTTATCCCAGCCTCGTTTAAATGGTTGACTGCTGTGCATTGTGAACACTGACGTCTTTGTGTATTCTTTGTTTCTGATCCGTTGTGTTCATGTGCATATATGGGCATACACATGTGTTTGTGTGTGTGGTTACACCATCCATATGCTTGCAGCCTCAACCAGTGAGGTCATGCATTGCATAAATGATAGACAAACAGGATAGCATCCACACATCCAAACACAGCTGCGAGATCTAACACTCATACGCACACTGGAGCTGCTTTTTTTTTTTTCTTACGACCTTACGACCTTTCTTCCTTTTGGCTGTTATTAATGCATGACATTTTGGAATCTTAGGTCGAGTGCTATCTATCAGTCTCTCTTTCTCTCTTCTGCACACACTCGTATACAGCAGCGCCCTGGTACATATCCAAAAATACCCCTTTAGTGCCTTTTTAAAAGCTATACATGTTTATTTCTGTCAATGTGCCGAGTTTTTCCAGCCTGCTTTCTGAAATTATCACACCTTGATGTCTCTGTTGCTTCCTTGCACTTGACTGTATCCCCTCTCTCATCTCCGCTGTTCTCAACCATCTGGCTTGAAGTCCGTCTTCTGTTCTTGGTTGTATTGTAGATGGAAGGGCTGGGAGGAATTTATTACAGCAATTTTAACTTGCTGCGTGTATATTTTAGTATGTGTGATCCAAAAATGTTCGAAAAGTTTAGTGAGAGGGAGTGCGGCTGTTAAGATGCCAGTGCGGAGCTGTTATGTTTGCTATAGTAAACCAAATGGGATATAATCAGTCTGAAAGAAGTGCTGGAGGGGTCTCCGGAGGCATCTGGCTTTGTGAGATAGAGGAAATGCCATCAATGCACGATGACATGTGAAAGTCATGTATGGAAGAGGAAATAGAGGGCAGTCACCTCAGAACAAAAGCTTGGTTGCATTAACACCTTCCCCTCACACTGGGAATAAATCAGATTTTGAACCACTGACAGCAGAATGCCTGTTTATTTTCACTTTCATAATAGTAGGCGTAAACAAAAATAGTCTGCTTTATTGTGGCAAGTCCTCCACATTTAATAACAGCATTATATGAGATTTTTTATAGACCGAGTTCATATGGTATTTAAGGGACTAGATAACATTTTTCTAAAATGAGTCATTCTAACCTGCCCTGACATCCCAAACAGCCTCCACACATCCCGACTCTAGTGCTAATTTTTCTCTTCTTCTTCTCTTTATTTTTGCAGTCATCGCTGATTCATTGACAGTAACCGCTCCAGCCCAGACTCTGTCCAAGGTGGAAGGCGACACGCTACAGCTGACCTGCGAAGTGTCACGGACCACAATGCAGCACACTCACTTGTCAGTGGGTTGGTACCTGCGGTCCCCAGAGGACGCGGCTGCCGCACCTCAGGAGCTTGTCACCTTGTCAAGGGACTTTGTTCTGCGCTCTGGGGGACCGTACCGGCAGAGAATGGCAGCAGGGGACCTCAGGCTGGATAAAACCAGCGCCACGGCCTACAGGCTGACCATTCACAAGCTGCAGCCGGTGGACCAGGGCCTGCTCTACTGCCAGGCTGCGGAGTGGATTCAGGACTCAGACGGCAGCTGGTTTGCTATGACCCGCAAGCAGAGCGACAAGACTCAGCTCCGCATTCAACCCACTGGTGAGTGAAGGGAAAAAGAGGAGGGAGTGGGAGAGAGGGTAAAGATGCTGGTCTACTCTCAGGTCCCACCCCCCACCAACCCAACCCCCCACCCCGGTCCTTTTGACAGACACACACGGAAGCATGTGGGCCGGCTTCCTCTGATTGCTGATCAGTATCTCACACTAAGCTCATTAGCTTACTAAAAAGGGCTTAACTAAACCTCCACAGACTCCCCACTTTTGTATTTGTGTCTATTTGATGGGCAACATTACAAGCGCATCCAAGAATAATTTAACCAGTTCCCAACAGCGTGGGTGTTGTGACACAGGAGACCTATAGCTTCCACATATACCATCTCCCAGGCAACAAGTGGCCCAGAGATCAGAAGCCAAACATGGGTTTTTCAATCACTCCTCACCAACAATTACACCAGTATGGTTTGTGCTTGAGTGCATTAGTGGGAGAAACCGTGCTGGTTCAGTGCGGTCGCCTACACTGAAGGAGGAGATTGTCTAATGGAAGGGAGGAAGGGGGTTACCAACTGAGGAAGGAAGAGGAAGTGTAAAGGAGGGGTGACATGGGGTTGAGTAAGAAACAAGGGGTGCACAATGGAACTATGTGGGAAAAACAGAAAAGTGTGTTGGAGTGGCGGATGGAGGAGTAGGACTCGTATGATAATGATCTAATAAGCTGTCAACCTCCTAGACTTGATGGGCCAGAAACAAAGACAGCTTTATGACTCCTCACATGTTCTTATAACCTCCCGCCCGACTCGACCCCATCACACAGCCCATGCTGTATTCCACATACATAAAGAATCTCTTTGTAGGCTTCCAAGAAAGGGCCACGGAGATGGGTGATAAACTGCTTTGACATTAGCTCAATTACCAAGGCAGCACGCGGTGGCGAGTGTCTCACGCCAGTAAATCACTTCAAAGTGGAATCGTTTTGCCTTTCTCCATTAAGCTGCGGATCCGCTCTGGACCAATACAACTTGATGGTGCCCCAGATAGTGCTGGGTGGATGAGAGGGAGAGTGGGAACTCGGATGTAAAGCAGGTTTGTCAGATGAGTTCCTGCTACTTCAGGGAGGAGACAAAAGGCACAAAGAGCTCCCCTCTCAGCACCCTTCGTCACTCTCTGTCTTCCCTGTAATCTATAATGGATGGAGGTGTTGTTGCGTGACAAAGAGAACACAGCAGAGTTGTGTGGCTTTGGGTGTGAGTGCTCAAACTCTGAGTATGCATGTGGATTCATTTTGACTTCTTCTTGTATACTTATTGCATGATGAGGCTACAACTTGCATGCCTTTAGGCTGAACTTGTGTATTTGATGTTGCACCTGTCCATGTACATATTTGAGAGAGAGAGAGAGAGAGAGAGAGAGAGAGAGAGAGAGAGAGAGAGAGAGAGAGAGAGAGAGAGAGAGAGAGAGAGAGAGAGAGAGAGAGAGAGAGAGAGAGAGAGAGAGAGAGAGAGAGAGAGAGAGAGAGAGAGAGAGAGAGAGAAATTTAAGACAGGAGGGGTTAGCAGCTCCTCCATTAGGCTCCTATTATAAAAGATGGAGTAGATCTCAAGACAGCTCCATCACTAGCTAATCACCCACAGCCAGCATCAGAGAGAGGAGAAACGGACAGAATCCTAATGTACCTTTCGCTCTCAGATTTTACCATCTCTCTCTCTTTCCTTCTCTTTTCTCTCACCTCCTCCCTAGTTCCCCACTCTCACATCACCTCTCATTTTCTGCAGTCATGTCTCATCACTGTGAATTTCTTTCTGCTCGCTCAGTTTTTCTCCATCACCCACTTCCTCCTTACTCCTTCTGCCACTTGCACTTAATACTCTTTTTATTTTTCTAATAAGCTCTAAACACATAACACATGCTAGACCTGTGAGGCTGTTTTCTATCTCGAGCCTCTGCATCCTCTCAGCTGAACTCTTCCTGTGAAAGGCGGCTGAGTGGTGGCCAATTGTTGTCAAAGCAGGTCACGACCCTTTAAGCTTTGCTCCCCTTCCTTCACAATTAATCACATTCAGATGTCATAATACACTTACTGTTCTGCTGCCTTGTTGTAGGTGCAGCGACCAACCAAGATATTCAATTTACAGTGATTATAAAAACTGAAAAAGCAGCAAATTCTCACATTTGAAATGTTATAACAAGAGAATGTTTGGTATTTTTATTAGATTAATGACATAAATTAATATAGTTTTATTCTTTTCCTATTTATTGTTTGATGATGATTGTTTCAGCACAAGTTACATATTTCTAGATGCACTACTATTATTTATATGCTGTTTTTTAATAAAAGGCTCTCAGCTTTCCAGTTCACAAGTCACTCTGTGTGCATATGTCAATATTTAGTATGTGTGTGCAGTCATATGTTTGTGTATGTATTAACAATATCTCTCTCCCTCCCACCGAAATGTTCCCCTGCATAACGAGCTCTATACCAACGGCAAGCTTTGAACTTTTCCACATGAGTGCGTTTCTCAGGAAGTCTGTTTAAAGTCTTTGTAATTACAGCTCAGGGCTACCACCTCACTGAGAGGCAAAGCAGCCGTCTCTGATACATACTGTGCTCATCATCTGGAAATTAATACAGCAAATAAAACTGAACACACAGCCATACACACAGATATACTAACACAGCCGCACAAGCTCAATGTGGCCAAGTGGACGACCTAGCACTAGCAGTGTTTATTTTGTCTGTTCTGTCTTAGAGCGTGCAGGAGGAGGAGAGAGCGCCTGACTCTGATTCAGACTGCTGAAGAGAATTTTAATTAGATGTGTTTTTTATTGCAGAGGTGAAACCAAGGGGGGAGAGAGAGCAGAGCTCTCTGAAAGATCAGCGTTTTACCAGAGCGATGCACTGTGTGACCTCAAGCCTCTCTAGTTTCTATTCTCTCTCTCTCTTCGGCACTAACTGATGCTATTTTATTGCCCCCACCCGTTCTTGACCACCTCAAACCCCACCTTTACCTCCCACCCCCTCAATCTCACTCTCTTTTCTTTTAGCGTGCAGGTTCAGCAGACTGTGGATATTAAGAAAATGTGTTTTGCATTTCAATTGTAGCCCATATTTAGACATCAGTCTTGTTTTACACATCAGAATCAAGTTGTTTGGAAACGTAACAAATATCACCCTCTTGTAGAGATCTCCCCCACACCTACGCTGTTTCCGTTCAGCTGCTTTATTTAAAATCTAGTGTCGTATTCAAGGATTTTGTACATTTACTGGTAGTGGATAAAATTCTTATCTTACTAAGCCACATTGATGTGCAACATTCAAAAGAGGATTTTCTTTTTTGTTTCATATATCACAGAGTTATATCACTGAGTGTTTCTTGTGCAATACATCTGACACCTGACCACATTTCTGATTGTTCTATTAAACATTCCTTTGACCTTGATGTTCCCCCTGTTTCGTCCCATCTTTTTCACTCAGATCGGGACTTCAGCATCCAGGTGAGCACGGAGCGACGGTCCTTCACGGCCGGTGAGCCGCTGGAGCTTCGCTGCACCATTGAGGCCCAGAATGTGCCCGAGCGCTTCTTCTCGGTGTCGTGGGTCTTCAGCAGCTCACCGGTGGCCGTGGTGGGCCCCAGTGCCGTGCCTGTCCTGGGCCCCGATTATGTCGACCGCGAAGCAGCTGGACACATGACCGTGCGAAAAGAGAGCTCCAATGTGCACCTGCTCAAGCTGCAGCACCTACGCCCTGAGGATGCTGGGAAATACATCTGCCGCGTGACGGAGCGGGAGAAGACGCCCACAGGAGACTTCATCGACCGCAGCAAGAGGTCCCGCAACGTCCAGATCACTGTCCAGCCGCTCAGTGAGTAATAATCTGTTCACGAGGTCACTGGCGTAGTTGTCCTGTCCTTAGCTGTCATTTACACTAAGAATGATGTGCTTTTCATAATAACAGTTTTATCTTCATGTAGGCAGTATGTAATGTCATGCTGTGCTCCTCTCCAGCCTCTCTCTCACTCTCTCCAAGGTGGCCTGTAACAGATAGCTGCACAGCCTCTATTGTTAACTTTGAGTAAGAGGGGGAAGGATAATGCTACTCTTATTCCTGATGTATTTTCTGTTTGAGTGGATTGCTAAGGATTGGTAATGCAGCATTATGGTCCTTCCCATTTCCCTGGCTTAGCTGGGAGGGGGGGTGACACTATAGTAGGATAATGGAGAGCAGAAGAGTCCAGACTCAAGGAGGCTGAGCTAACAGCCATGAAATTAAAGCGTGGAGAAAGAAAAGAGGCAGAGAAAGGCGCCTTGCTCTCCAGGGCCCTCTAAGTGGTTCCCCGGGCTAAATTAATGTGTTCTGCTGGGGAAGACCTCTTCAGCTGGGTTTGGCAGGGCTGGCCAGTGGGGCTATGTCAGGCTTGTAACTGATTGATGCAAATTTACAGTCAAACCTTCAAAACCCTGAGATTTTCCTCATCTCAATGGCAACAAGAAAACGTCCCTTCCACCAGTTTGGTCATTTGCTTCATCCCCTCTTCTCTCTTTACCTCCATGTCTCTTAGGACTGAGTGCGTGGAGCCAACTGCTACCAGCATAATAAAACATAATAACTACAGAATAGTATCTCCTCTCAAGCAGCCAATGCTACCTTATCCTGACCGCTCTGCACCCCCTGCTAAATCAGCCCAAAACAATGGCCCCAAGCCTGCAGCAGTCTCCAGGGAACCTCTCTGTATGAGAGGTTTTGTTTTTCCAACAAAAGACCTTAATGCCCCATAAAGGATGTTTATAGGGTTTACACAGGATAATGGCCGTGGTTATTGAAGGAGAACTTCCATGATACACAGCAGTTGTGGTCTGGTGTGCATGTATTTCATGCACAAACTGTCCCCTCATGCCTGCTTTCTCCTACCTGCAAACACACACACTCACAATTTCAAGATGTGCTTCATCACTCTAATTTGGGGAATTGGGTGCGAGTTGGTAATAGGGTGCGACAGGGGTTAAAGTTGATGAGTCAGAGGCAGGCAGAGGTGACAGCAGAGAAAAAACAGAGGTAAACACTTCTGACAAATCAGTGTTGATGGATGAGTTTACCTTTGCAATGAGAAAGGGAGAGAGAGCTTAGATGCCACACTGAATCTCTATCATACAGATGGAAAGGACAAGTGCAAGGGTAGGGGATGAAGAGAGGGGCTATACTGTAATAGAGAAAACATTCTGTAGTTCTAAAACCAAAGAATGAGGAGCTGGTGGGGGAAAATGTGAACATTTAAAAAATGGCTGTGAACGTTCAAAGGCTGGAACTGCAAGCAGTTACAATTCGGCAACCCAATGTAATTTGCTATCATGGTCCACCAGCCACCCAGTGTTACAGTTGGCATCTTATAGGATAGTATCCTCTGAATTAGTTATTTTTAAGTAATGACGTGTTTTTGTCAATACCATGTACGGTGTGTCCGCACAACCACTTTTATAGGTTTTTTGAATTTGTACATTCTTTTATTTCTAAATTTATGCTGCTTTCTAATCTTGAATGGGAGCACCAGTACTGTACAATTTCCCCCCGGGGATCAATAAAGTATTTCTGATTCTGATTGTGGTGCCCCTCATGGGTCAGGCTCTAAATGCTTTGACATGTCAAATAAGGAGTGATTATCACTATAAAGATTTTTGATGATTGGACAAATGGTCAAAGAGTTATGGCCATTTTCTGCTGAGCCACGCCCATGGTGACGTTTTTTGATTGATGGCGGCCATGCTTTCGGAACGATCTTGCCCATTTATAGTGCGTTAGTGTATCTCTGTCACCGCAAGGCTGTATACCAAATTTGGTGTTGATACAGTAGAAATCCAAAAAATAGATTTTTCAGATTATGCAAATTAGCAAAAAAATATTGTCTAACTTTTATGGTCCAGAGACTTTTCTGTAGAGCAAGGTGAGTTGGATATATGCAGCATGACTTCCATCGGCATTATAATGATAATGATAATGAACAGTACAAAAACAATAGAGTTCCTGCACTTCGAGCTTGAACCCCTAAAAAAAAGGGTCTAGAAACCAGACAATTTTATGGGAAGGATGATCTACTTGTGTAACTGTCTGACAATCCTCTGTTCACAGTCTCAATGTGAAAAAGTGATAAAGTACAATTCTTAGCTGTGGAAAAAACTATGAACTATGAAAACTATGAAAGACAGAAAGGAAGAAGAAAAGGATGAGGGCTTTTCCCTGTTTTCATTTGACTGTGATGGCAGTAAGAAGCCAGTTTATTCCGTATTCACAGAGAGAGCTCATGCTTATTAGGAGGGCCAACGAGCTGAGAGGGAAGCAGCAGAGGTTGGCCTGAGGGGTGAAAAGAAAATTGAGAAACCTTAAGCCACACCCACAAGAGGCAGCAGCGCTGGCCCTGCAGGGCTAAGAGGGCTTTTGGGTCAACCAGAGCTCCATGATGTTTGATGGACATTGAAGTGATGAGAGTTGAGATAAAGCACAAGAGCCAGTAAATACTTTTATCCTCCTGCTCTTCTGAAGTACTGCTGAGCCCTGTGATCTGAGCCTTCTTTCCTGTGCCCATGTGGACTTGGTCAACAAGCCACACAGGGTTCAGAGAGAGAATCTTAACCCACACACACAAACTCACCAGGGCCTCTTCTCTGACTGTCACTCTGATGTGCATGAGGCCAGTTACAAAACTGCACTATCCTCTCACGCGCATGCTTACAAACACACACACACACACACACACACTAGCATCCAAACACACATGCACAGTGCCACACTGTGTCTTACTCCCGGGAACAGGCGGTTTGTTTTATTGCCCCTGGCCTCCTGTACTCTCTGAATGTTTAAACAGAGAAAGTGTGATTCTTGTTGTCTCTGGGATTCAGCGTGAGAAGGAGTTGAGATTTTGAGGAACTTTTTGTAACTCGTTTTATGTGTCCTATCTCTTGTTCACCTGCATGCCTCTTTCTCTTTTCTCTTCCCTCTCAGAGAGCAACATCACAGTGTCATTGTCCAGTAACTCTTCAGAGGTCCTAGAGGGCGATGTGATCCAGTTGACATGCTCGGTCCACTCCACTACAGGCCCCCTGTCTGTTGTGTGGCAGTGGACAGACAAGCAGGCGACTGGACCGGCCCAGGAGGTGGCCTCCGTGGATCGGGGTGGCACTGTATGGCACAGTCCCACTTACAGAGAGCGCTCCAGCTATGGGGAGATACGCGTGGAGAAGGTGCGGGCCGACGCATTCTCTCTGTCCCTGTATAATGCCGTACCTGGGGACGAGGGCCAGTACCGCTGCACAGCCACTGAGTGGCTTCAGACTGGCACTGAACCAGAGTTAAATTGGGAGAAGATAGGAGAGAAGTCAGCCACCAAGACAGTCACCGTCAAGACTGTTGGTAAGTTACTGCAGCCTAATCTAACCCCAATATAGTGTGTGCTCTGATCCCGCCAAGTCTGTAAGGCACATTAAGGGCAGCCCCCCCATTGAGAATCGGTTTCTGCACACATGGTAAAGCATGCAAACCCTCTTACAAGACAGTGTGTCTGCGCACATGCACACCAAATCAAAGAGAGGCATATGGTTTGTGATTTGCTAAAGACTGATGAATGGCGCAGGCAGAACATGCAGTCCACATAGTAGAATACACCATGGTTTATTCATGCACCGCTCAGGGGAAAGAGCTATTATGACACACACGCACACACACACTCCCACACCACCTGCCACACGTCAAGAGCAATGCTACCGTGACACCCATCATTGGTACACACATACACACACCCATATGGATTAGCCAGAATTATTAGAATGGAAATGCAGCGGCAATGTGTTTCACAGTCTGTGGGTCTCCTCTGTCAGTGCTGAGTTAAGCTGAACATCCTCGGTACAGGCTGAGGAAGCCACTGGAGCGGAGCAGTGAGGAGCTGGCAGGCCAGGAGCACTGGGCTCAATACACACACACACACACACACACACACACACACACACACACACACACACACACACACACACACACACACACACAGCCAACGGATTAGCTCCCTGCAGCAGCACACAGCGGTGCTGCAGAGAAGAGATGTCAGTTTTTAAGTGGCCATTTGTTAAGTTCGGGCAACAACAGAAACATTAGTTTGAGGAACAAGGGACGCATTATGCAAATCAGGGAAAAGAAGTCCGAAGCTGCTCGTCTCTCTTCAGTTACACTCCTCAACATCTCCTCTCCCTCTCCTCCATGCTTGTTGATCAAAGGATTTTCTAAATGTGCACTGTTGTGTGACGGTCAATGTGTGTGTTTTACTTTGTCTCAGACTTGTTTTGGTCCACATTTTTCTCACTTTAGCTTCCAGCTGCAGTTTTATTGGAGCTAAACCTGCCATGCAGATAGAGCGCTCGTTCTTTTTTTCCGGTATTTCAGCTTTCCTGTCCTCTACTACTCTTGCCTTGCTTCTTTAGTCCTTGCACATAGTAAATTTAAAAAAAAGAAAACTTGTGCTCCAGTTTCTTTCTGAGCTCAGATTGGGCTTCGCACCTGTCCTCTGAGTGAACCGGACTACACGCTGAAGCTCAAAATATTATGTTCATTGTACCTTAATTTAATTCATAGCTTCTTTCTTTATGGACTCCTTGTGGTTGCTGACAAGACCTGGAGGGGATGGGAGAAGGATGTCCTCTGAGAGCTTTGTGTTTCTGTTGCCACAGTGAAGATAAAGGTGCTCGGTAGAGAGTCTTCTATCCAGCTGATTGGCTTAAGGGGCCCTCAGGGTGTCTAGGGTGGCAAGTGTGTACAAATGAGAAGCACTCACTTACAAGCTAACATATAGTAGATTCACATAGACACAGTCTCCCACTCAACCACACGCACTTTGTACAGTGAACGAAACAAACACATTCATGTTTATTCACGCAAACGAAAAGACAGAGTTGTATGGGAAAATGGATCGGCGTGAAATCCTCTTTTCTGTCACAGAGGCGGGCAGACAGTGAGGGAAATGGATGGATGGAAGAGGGGCGCAGGGAGATGAGAGATAGAGTGAGAGGGGAGAGTTATTGTCTATTAGAGAATTATGGCCCCAGGCGGCTGTCCCAGCGGTAGCCGAGTCTGGACAGTAAGCCATTGATTACACACCCTGAAGGACACCGGGGATGATGTCTGTCGGAGGAAGAGAGAGGGTGAGGGACAGAGAGAAAGCGACAGGGCTGTTGACAAGACCATTATGGAGAAATCTGCAAAGTCTCAAGGAAATGAATTATCTGATCTGGCAAAAATCAGACTTCATCAACATCTCTCCATTCTACCTCCCTCTGTCTTTTTCTTTTTTTTAATCTGTGTATGACCGCCTCTCATATTCAAGCTCAATCATTCACATTCATTGGAATGCCCTGAAATAGACACAGCAGGGCCAGGTTATTAAAGGGCCATGGAGAAAAGGGATTTTTCTTTATCTAGTCTGTCGCTCTCTCTCTCTCTCTCTCTCTTGCTTTCCTGTGTGGATGTATCTTGGCAATAATATATGGAGTTGGGTGAACGTTTTTAGCTTAATGAGGATAGTTTAGACTTGGCAAGGAGTTGGGCGTAGATCGAACATCGCCGCTTAGAGGAAATCTCTCCTGTGGGCTTTCTTTGTTGCATCACCCATTCATTTTGAAGCGCGCGCTCACAGTCAAGCACACAAACTCCTACTTGGACACAAGCACAGGGAAGTACATACATACACATGTACTTTAGGCTCTTAGGCCATAATGATGGAGGAAAATGCTTGTGGAGATTACCAAAAAGGCAGTGCCCTTTAAGTAAGTACTGTCTGTATTTTGTTCCACGAGGGGGTATTGTTGGTAGCTATGCTTAAAAGGAAAGTTCCTTCCTGCAAACAATTATGAGCTCTCACGTTATTTGCTGAACTTTAAGCTTTTAACAGTCTCAATCACACACCCAGGCTGTGTTGTGTTTTTACATGCAAGCGGTGAAGGGTTCAATCATTAGTCAAATAAAAAGGCCATTTGACCACATGTCATCCTAACATCCTGTCTCCTCTTCTTCCACCATCTAGAATCCTCCTTCATGGTGTCGGCCTCATCACGGACGCCATCCGTTACCTTCGGAGACTCCTTTGACCTCCTGTGCCTGGTGAAGCCTCGTCACAACCCTCGTGTCCCGACTTCCGTCACCTGGCGCTTCATGCCGACCGGCACAGAAGCTGACGACGAGGATCAGGGAGAGTTCAAAGACCTGGTGACTTTCACTCGCGAGGGCACGCTGCAGTGGGGGGAGCAGTTGCTGGGGTTGGGCACCCGCACCACAGTGGACCGCTCACACTCCAACACCAACTTTCGGTTGTCCGTGACCCGGGCAGGCCGTCGGGAGGCGGGCAAGTACCAGTGCACAGCTGTCCTGTGGAGGAAGAACTACGACAACAGCTGGAGCAGAGTAGCCAACCGCACTTCCAACCTGCTTGGCATCAGTGTCCTACAGCCAGGTAAAGCTGCATGGCTGCTTGCCAGGCAAACACACACCTAATTGGAAAGGACACAGACCAGCACACAAACTGGGATAAACACAGATTCAGACACACTCACACAAATACACATCGAATGAATTCAGCAGAGCTTAGAGGATTTCTGCCTGCTCTAATTGCTCTTAGTCTCTGGTTTAGCCACTAATTGGAGTGTGTGTGGACATGTGTGTCTGTGTGTGCAAGGCAAGTCTCCTAATGGAGCGCAGTGAATGGATTGCTAAATATCCCACAGGAAGAGAAAACTGAGTGAAAGAGGTAGAAGACAGGGAAGCAAAGGATGGGTGAGAGAGTGAGAAAGAGTGATGAAGAGAGTGAGCGATCTGTCCTTGAACCTTTTTCCTCAGCGGAAGCATTGAACTGTCTGCACCGCCCTCATTGGGCTTCTGTGCTCCACACGCGCACACACACACACACACACACACACACACACACACACACACATAGACCAAGTCAGACACAGCCCAATTAGTGGCTGAACACAAACAACAAACACACACAAACACACGCTGGCCCAATTTAGCCCAGTCTGGTGTGCCTCAACAGTATGATACTTCATTTATTCAGGTGTATGTGCCTGAGGCAGATACTCATCCTGCTGATAAAAAAAAGCCCTTCATTGTAGTCTGGCTTTCAAAGCAGTCCAGTAAAGCATTGTGGTACCTGAAGTACCAATGAGGTCCGGATTTGTTGGATTTGGCGGGAGGAGTATGTGCGAGTTGTGTGGGTGGAATGAGAAGAAGGTTTTCAACTTCTGAAATGCCAAATGTTTGTCTGTGATGTTATATTTGCGATCCTGAGCAAGACGTGAATAGATACATGAAAGCTTGGGTTCCTCCTGCCTGCCTGCCTGCCTCCTCCATGTTCAGGTGAGGATAAGTAAGATGCTGTATTGAGTTCAGAGGCAGACTGTGGTGATCAATAACACTTTCAAAGTGAGTCAGTGGAATGTAGTCACATGTACAGTATAGATAGTCTCTCAGTCCTTGCTGCTATTGATTCAGATACACACAGGAATGCAAACTGATGTAAACAGACTCACACACACACAGTCCAGAGACAGTGCTTTACCTGCTTGACTGACTGCGCTCTGACCGTAACCATTCACGTAGAACGCACAGTGTCCCCGGGCCCTTCAGGAGTTATTTGGAAATCGACTTATCATCCTGAATGCTCATTTACCTCCCCCCATGTGCAGTTTACATTGTTTATCCTTAACCAGAAAAGTCTTAAGGACACACACACAGACGGGAATAAATAGTGGGTCCTCCTCCCACTCCCTTTTCTAGCAGCGTCTCCATGACAGAGTGATCAGTTACTTTGGTAATGCCATCAGTAACCGTGAAGATGTGATCAGTTGCAGACTGAAAGCCAATCAGTAACCATAACAGCACGATCATTCTGTGTGTAAGGGCACTATCTCGCAGGGGAGGGCGAGTGAGTAATTCCTTTATCTCATTGGTTGCCGAGGCCCGGCTCAGTCCTGGTCATGCTGTGTTCGTCTCCTCCACCTCCAGTGTTTTTTTTTGGTCGTGCAGTCAGACCTTCATTTAGACTTGATGATTCATTTGTCAGAATGTAGGACGTCTCTCTCTCTCTCTGCCTCATGCCTCTCCTCCCCATCTGCTTTTTCCTCTTAGTTTTCCTAAATGTTAAACACTACTGGCTAAATGAGCGGCTGGCATTTTCAGTTCCTCTCTCAAAGAAGTGGGATAAAGGGGAGTGTGTGTAATGAGGTGTGAGCAAACACAGCATCTGACCAGATTCATAATTGAGAGGCTTTAAATCATGCTTCCAGAGGTACCTGCTCAATATGTATGAGATGCCTCATCAGCATTGTGTGTGCACATACATACTTGTGTGCATGTCCAAGTTCTTGCATGAATGCCCCTGCAACCGTGTTTCTTGTGATGTGCCTCTGAGAGCTTTCATATGCTTTCTATGCATATGTACAGGGGCCTACCTCACCCCTGATGCCCAGCGACCCAACAGCAGAACAGTTTCTCTCAGCTTTCTGATGGTCCATTACATCACCATCTTGTATTCAGAAGAAAGACTTGCATGTGTGCCTTTTGCAAATGCGGAATGGCTCTCTTCATTAAATTATTGTAGAACTTCAAAAGCGTGGAGTGAAAACTAGCATCAGAAATAGCGCCCTTGATCCAACATCCATGAATCTTAGATCAGCAGAACTTGGATGTAGATAAAAGCAGGACCAAACCCACAAAGAAGCAGTCAGTCGGTCAGCGTGACGGTTCGTCAAACTAGAGAGATGCCTGTAGCCCAGCCCAGGCCTACTTCCTGTTCCAGACTGCATTAGCAGCACTGCCTGTATTCATGTCCCATGGGTCATATCAGAGGAGTTCACCACCATATCTGCACACACACATACAATATTGTTTTATGTTCATTGTGAGGGCACCTTTGTGCAGCAGTTTGGCTTGAATTATTCTCCACAGGGTCTTGCAGAGGACCACTGCGCACAGAGCACAAGAGTACAAACCCCATCATGCTCATGTACGCACGAGTATGCAGTACATGGATACACTCTGGGAGTGGGGGGGGGGGTTACCTCCCCGAGCAAAAGTGTAATTATCTTGTGGTAGAACACGCTTCAATATTAGCCCTCACAGCAGAGAATCTCCACAAATGTACACAAAAAAAAGCATAAACACACGGGATAGAGTTCCATATACAGTGGCAGTAAAATTAGATTTCACCTGATTGAGTTTTCTCTTTGTCTCTTTTTGAAATGCAATAAAGGCAAACACATGTTCAGCATGGCAGATCACCAGGGAAGCCTCAGTCTCTACGACACAATCTAATATCATCTACTCATAACTCAAACTACACACACACACACAAAAACACACTCTTCATTTCTCCGACACACACACACACACACACACACACACACACTCACAGAAAACATGCAAAACTAATTATACTGAATCTTCCCTAATGGAACCGGAGTTTAGATTAATGATGGTTTTGGGAGTTCAATACATTTTTCTCATCATTTCAGTGTGTGCATGTGCACATTTGTGCGCGTGTGTCTGGCATGAGGAGTGGGATATTAAGACCGTCTGGTTATTGGCTGAGCTAGAATGATGCTGATGGTGATGATGGAGGGGAGGGGGGGTGTCCCACTTAGAGTTTCTCCTCATCTCTCCTCACACACCTACGCTTGCCTGGCTACCTTTCACTCACATGATCAAACATCACGACGCCAGAATGGATGCCTTTTTTGCTTATTCTTATCCTCTCTTGTTTTGCTCTCTTGTGGTTGCTCTTTGAGTTAGACGATGTAGGCCTCCTACTTTCTCCTACTTTATCTTGTCCCGCCTCGAATGCTCTCTCCTTCTCTCTCTCTCTGATAGTTCTTGAGGGTATCTTCCCATTTAATATGGGCTGGCACTAGCAGATGCCACATGTGCTTTCCTTTCATGCCAGTGAAGTACTTGCCACCCAGCCATTATTGATAGCAGAGTCATCACTGTGGTGATTGGAGATTGCTGCTTATCGGGGCATGGATAGGAGCTGTCTATCTTCATTAAGGCCCAGCCTATCACGCTCTTGTCCTCCTTTCCCACTCCTGCTCCATCTCTGTCTTTCTACATTTTGTTCTCACTCTCCCCATAAGTCTCTTTTAATGTCTTCTTTCCCCTTCACTCTCACTTAACTGCATGTTTCCCTCCATGCACGCCCCCAGCTTCTTTCTCACTCTTGTGATTTTTCAATATTTTATAATTCCCTGCTTCCCTCCTCCTCATAATTCAAGATTCAAGAACTTTATTTGTCACATGTAGGATGTGCAGTGAAATGAAAAATGGCAATGCCCTCAGAGGTAGCGCAGAACACAGAACAAAAAGCAACCACAACAGTACAAAAGAAATTACAATATGTACAATAATATTAATTAATATGAATTAATATTTTATATATATGTGTGTGTGTGTGTGTGTGTGTGTGTGTGTATGAGATGAGTTTGTGGAACTTAATACTCCTGCAGGTAGGGGGGTGTAGTTCTAGTAGTGTGTTTAGCCGAACGCACTACCCTCTGCAGAGCCCTCCTGTCCTGAGCGGAGCTGTTGCCAAACCAAGCAGTGATGTTTCCTGTCAGGATGCTCACTGCAGCTCCAGAGTAGAAGGATTGAAGGATCCTGAGAGAGACTCTGAATTTCCTCAGCTGCCGGAGGTGGTAAAGGCGCTGCCTTGCCTATCTCACCAGAGTGTCTGTTTCTCTCCATTATGTTTACATTTTTCTTCAAACAGCTTCTTCACCATTGTCAGTATTTCGTAAATAATAAGGATATGGCAGCTGTGCTTGTTTGCACACAATAGCAGCTTTATCACCGTGTTATCGTTGGTATCAGGGTCGTAAATCTTTTCCGTGCCCTGTTTTCGGCTGCAGTGAACATAGTCTGGGTTTGCCCACAAGCTCACCTGAGGCAGCACTCTGTGTGCAGGCTGCCTGTATGTCTGCGACATGCAACCTGCCTCCCCTGCGCACAGTTTATGCATTGCATATACAAATAATCAGAGTGCACTCGCTGTCTTTTTGTCATCTGCACACACACATGAACACACAGGGTCGTAACGGGTGATAAATGAAGAGCCTTTGAGGGGTGCACTGAAACAGAAAATAATTTCATAAAAGATTTTTGATTAATCACGCCTGTTTCAGACATTCAAGGTCAGGCTCCTTCCCTGTGTCTTCTTCCGCGCAAGGGCAAACCGTTGTCTCTCTCATGCAAGAACACAGGCACATTTTTCTGTCAAATCCAATCCAATCTAGGCCTCATTTCCTTGTTCAGCCCAATCTCCAGACACAATGAGATTCTCTGTGTTGTGTCTCTGCATCTCTCTTAAGCACCTCTCTCTGCGTGTGTGTGTGTGTGTGTGTGTGTGTGTGTGTGTGTGTGTGTGTGTGTGTGTGTGTGTGTGTGTGTGTGTGTGTTCACGTGCGCTTGTGTGTCCTGCTGCTGCTGTAATTGAAGTCGTAACTCAGAGCTAGCTACAGTGCTGCTGCTCCCCATGTAAATCAGTGGCTAATAGTAGGAGCAGAGCAGCAGAGGCTCAGCAGTGCCGCCTCTTGAATACATACACACACAGACACACACACACACACACACACACACACACACACACACACACACTGCACTTACTGAATGACCACTGTTCTCTGAGGTTTAATGAGCATAATGTGTTTTATGCTTATTGGCAGACCCCTTTCAAACACACACACAGGCATGCACACAGTTGCATTGCTCAATCTGATATGTCTTTATGCTCTCCTGTTTGTGCCAGCTTCTTTTGGGTCATTAATCTCCCAGAGTTCCCCTGCCCTGACCCCCCCCCTCTCACCCCGCTCTCGTGCATCCGTTTTTCCGTTGGGCCAGCCTGCGTCCAGCCATCACTCTCTCAGATAGACAGACAGGCGAGCAGGAAGAGGGAAAGTGCAGTCAGTGCATCAGTGTGTTTGTACTGGTGGTGTAGAAAAGGAATTCTATGCGTGGACGTTGCGTGTGTGGCTCGCTCTGGGTATGTTCAAGGCTGCTGTTACGTGCACAGATCCCCATAATTAGCCCAGTCTTAATGATATTGTAGGGGGAGATTGAAAAGGGGAGGAATGAGGAGTGGTAATATCCCTCTGACACAATGGGATCATAGATACATTGCAGTCATTAGCATAGAAATTAGGCTCCCAGTTCAGCAGAGGAGCCACTTTTCAGTCAGGGGAACCCCATCGTTCATTGCTTCTGTCTAGCAGCCCGCTCTGATCTATGCCCCCTGTGACAGAGGTCCAGACAGGCCGGGGATGTGCAGCATTTTGTGTGTGTGTTTTTGTGTGTGGTTGCAGAGGATGGCAAGGAGCAGCAAGCCAAAGTGAGCTGTTCTGCAGGGGATCAGGGCGTGCCTAAAGCCTTCAGTCCTGACATGCTTGGGGTCCTGGCCGTGGATTAGCCCAGGGCTGAGCCAATGCTAACGCTAAAGGCAGAGCAGGCAGCCATTAAGACTATAAGTCCTCTGGAGTGGAGCTGGAGAGACTGCCTGCTGCTTTCCGAAATCCCCCCAGGAGCATGTTCTCACTTTCTGTCTTTTACATCTCTCTCATCTTTTCCAGGCTATCTCCTCCCTCTGCACATTCACTCTCACTCTTCTACTTTCTGTTGGTAGGTGAATATCTGCTCAGTTTGGTGATATATCCCTTAACATTCCTACTTTTCTCTCATCTTGTCCTCTTTAAAAAATCTCATCGCTCTCTCTGTGTCTACCTTTCTACTTTTTTTCATCCCTCTCATCTCTTTATGTCTCTTTCTCCCTGTCTCTTGCCCACTCTGGCCTCCTTCATCAGTGGAAGCATTACATCTGTGGTCCAGTGGATAGGTTGTCAGCTCAGTGGTCATTAAGCGCATATTAGACTAAATTTAAAAAGAGCCGAAATGTTAGGCAGAGACCCCACCAGCACCTCTAGTGTTCGCACTTCATTTAGGCCTCATTAATATTCATGAACCCACAGGTGAGGCTGCTGAATATTCATGTCAGTGTCAGGTGATTAGACTGTGTGATCAGCAGAGACGTAGATCACGGTAACGCAGGTGGGAGGAAAGAGGTGATGATTGGTCAAAACAAAGACTGCGAGTCAGTCTCATATTAAAAGACTTCACCCGGAGCAGCGGCATAAAACAGAGATGGAAAATGAACTGAATTTCCTCTCTAGCCAAAGAATAAAAGATAACAGTCTTTGATTTACAATCTCGGGCTCTATTCTCCTCCTCTGAACACTCGGCCAAGCACTTTCCTAGCTCCTTTTGAAGTATCCTAAGATTTTCTTACAAGCATGTGTGTGTGTGAGCTGTGGTTAGTGTGCGCTGACATGCCATAGCATCCTTAGCGGTACACCTCCCCCCGGACTCAAACTTGTTTTCATCTGCACTGCTTCATAAACAACAGTTGTGTAGCGCAGCTTTTGGGGTTTGCTATCTTTCTTCCTTATCAAAACTGGGCTGCTGTTGTAGCCTTTGTGTGCTTACCTCCTCTGATAAATAAAAGGAATAAATACAGCTTTGTCTCAACTCTGCAGTTCCTGTAGCTATTAAATGAGACAAATTGGGCGCACAAGGGAAGAGGGGGAGACAAGGGTTCAATGAGCCAATTAGTGACTGCACTGTGTGGATTTGTGTGTGTTTGTGTGTGCTGTAATGGCGCTACATGCCCAGCAAACTGCTGAAACACAAGTACCTCCAGTGGAGCTGAGATAGTTGTGGGGTAAGAGGCACTCTGTCTGGATGGAGCTCATATCATTGCATCTCTATTCCGCCAAATAAAATGTTTTTCACACACTTTGCAGAGCAGGAATCAGACTTTGAATTAAATTTGATTTAATCATGCCTGGTGATATAAACAAAAGTAACTGGCCTTGTTTATTTGAGTCTGCTCTTTCTTGAAGATCAGATGAGTGAGTATCCTACCCATGCCATGGAGACAGGGTTGCCCTGGAAACCACAGAGGCAGGTGGAAGTGTACGTGAGGATTTATGCTCAAGCTTAACTTCAAAATTATCAGTTATGAGTTTTTTGTTTGTTTGTTTTTGCAAAAAAGACGAGAGAAAGGGAGTTAAAGTCTGGTGCCCATTGGGCATGCACCTTCATTCTCAGAGAGGCCAGGTTTGACTGGCACGTGAACTAATGCAGAGCAATGAGAACAAGTGTTTCCAATTACGGATTTGTCTTACTTTGTGGATGCACCCTTGAGGCTCATTAAAGAAACACAGTGGCAATGAACATGCGAACACACTTAAAATAGATATTGACAGTGTTGCTGACACACAAGAGCAAAGTACCACTCTTGCTGTTGAGAGAATGCACATGCATGATGAGCGGCCTTGTTAATGGTGTATGATTGAACTGGCTCCTTACGCTGGGTCTCTTCCCACACAGTGAATCTGCCCTCATGAGTACCACATATATGTTTTCTGCTGCTTGCGTCAGCAGATGCATTGATGTAACTGTGGTAGGATGGCTGTACTGTAGCTGAAGGAAGAATCCTCTCTCTCAGTGGGAGTGGACACGTGTCAGAGGATGTGACAGGCTGGTCTGTGAAGTCGCTGTTCTTACTGAGACATTTCGCAGCAAGAGGATTCTGGAGAGAGCGGAGACCTTAAGGTTGTTTTGGGACATAAAAAGACAGTATTTCTCTTCCCTTTATTTCTCTTCCGCCTTTCTGCTCATTGCTCTTCCATTTTATTTGCCCCTCTGTCTCTGCTCAAGTGATTGCGTAGTTATAATAACTTGTAATAGCTCATGATGCTACCTAATAGGGCTTGAATAATTAGCCTATTTTAGCTTTGAAAAGGCATTTCTGTAAACACTGATGTACGGCAACAGCCTTTCAGCCCTCAGTTTTTCTCCTGGCTGCGGATTCAAACTTCAAATGGGAATGGCAGAGAATTGCTTTGTCCTGTGCCAATCCAATCCTGCATGGTTCCACTTCAGGGGGTTCGGAGGTAATTCTCCTGCAAAAAAAAAGTGATTGCCAGGATTCCGCAGGGCTCGGTAATTCCGGATGGGGAGATTGTCGGGCTTCCTACCAAGTCTCTAGTGGGTACCGAGGCATTGATGATGACTAATTTGAGATGCTAGCATGGGATGCTGTTGCACAACAGGGTGGTCTGGCGATGCCTTGTGGCCTTGAATCTTTTGAATGCAACCAAATGAGCACAAACTGTATGTATAGTGCAAATATGCAGAATGGCAAACAGCGATCATTTGAGCAAGCACAGCAATCTGTGGATAAGGGTGAGGTTTTCTGAGCAGATGGCTGGGACCCTAGGCAGTCAATCAGTCAGTCAGTCATAGCAAAGCTTAGCGTGAGCTAGGAGGGTACATGAAATTGGAGATGCAGAGGGTTGTTGGAGAGGAAAATGAAATTTACTTGTAGTTGTAGTTGAGTGTCATATTGGGTCAAATTTGTGTCAAACCAATCAGAAAACAAGTTACTGAGAACCTGATTACTACAAATGTATATTTCTGATCAAGGCTGGATATTGTTTGAATTTTTTAATGCCAACATGATACCTGAGTTTCAATACTTTTTTTGATGTCTTACATTGAGGAATATAAACATATTTTCCTATATAACCTTTTTTTCATTTGACAAAAGAAGCCATCATTGTCAAATGTAAACAGTCTGATTAAAGAATAAGTGAAGAAGAGTATGAATACTGTATAGCTGTGATACAAATATATTTCCAAAGTAAGTTTAAGAACTGCAATTTTCAAGCTTCTTGTGCAAATCTACATAGAAATGGTCTCATGTATTTATTGGTTGTCATGTGAATTCTCAAAATCACCCGATATGTGTGTTCCTTTGACAGCTCTGGCAGACGGTCGTCTGATCCAAAAATAGGTGTTCCTCTCTCATTTTGGTGGGAAAGGGTGGCAAAATGACATTCTGCAATTGCATGTCTGCCGCTGAGATCAATTAAGGGAATTAGTTTCCCCATATTGGGCTCAGCCAACAAACAAACTCCTGGCTCGCTGTGTGCCAACATTAGAAAGTGCTGCCAATCAAATGGTTATTGTTCAGGTAAACGATTGTTGTTGATAGATGGTCTGGGACAGGGGCTAGAAAATGCACTTTAGATTTACACATACATGTAGAATTGTTTGACATTCATTCAAGCTGTGCGGTATTTGTATGAGTTCAGGTAAAAACCCCTGTGATTTTGATTGTTTGAGACAATTCTTTACAATAATAATCTCAGTTGTAGCTCTATCTAGTTGTAGCTATCTCCCGAAGTAGCAGAGCTGTCTACTTCCTGTCACATAATGCTGACTTTAAAATACAGCAGGTCTTATGGCATGAAAATGAACTAATCCTCCCCCCAAGCGTTTGACAGAGGGGCCCTGGTCGCGGTCACACCTGATGTACCTGCAGCTAATCCTGTCCCACAACCGATGTCACTGTAACCAATCCTGTCACAGCACTCAGGGCAGCCTCAGCTCCTTCCTGGCATCTCAGTCAAACCTCTCTATCATCTCTTCACTCTCTTCCCGTCCTTGCTTGACTTTATAAATGCATTCCCTCTTCCTTCTCTTTCCTTCTCTTTTCGGCAGACTGACAGACCCCCTGCCCTGCTTTTGTCTTGTATCTCACCTAATTATATCCATAGCCCTGCTTTACAATCCGCCTCCCCTTTCTCTTCTCCTGTTGTGCATTTTATCTTACATTTCTATCTTGATACCAACAGACCTCTCATCCTCTCAGCTTTGATTTGCCTGACATTTCCTCCTCCTTTTCCCTTTCCCTCGTATTTCTTTCTTTCTCTTTGTCACCTGCTTTACCTACCCACGCACCACTATCTTTTCCTGCCCTGCTGCCACCAGAAATAAACATAGCTACAGGTCGTCTGTCACAAAACAGAAATTGCATTGTGTACTTGTCACCAGAGCTCACATTTTCCTGCACCCAAAGGAATGACTGTCTGCTCTTTCCCTCCTGAACCCCCTCTCTCCCAATTTTTTTCAGAGAGCAAGCTGCGAGTGCAAAAGACCAACCAGTCTCAGGTGTACCTGGAGGACAGTCGCGTCAGGATCAATTGCTCCATCACCTCCCAGACCAGCCAGGACTCCCAGCACGCTGTGCTGTGGTACGTGAGGCGGGCAACCGGGTCAGAGGCCGATGAGCTCTTGCTGAGAATTGAACGCTCGGGGGCTTTTGAGTATGGCGCCTACGCGGACGAGGAGAGGCTGAGACGCCGAGTGCAGGCCGAGAGGCTGTCACCCCGTCTCTACGTGCTGACACTGAACAGGGCAGAGAACAGCGACTCTGGGACATACTACTGCCTGGTGGAAGAGTGGCTGAGTGACCCAGATGGAGCCTGGTATCGACTCTCCCGGGAGCCCTCGGGGTTCACGCAGGTTCTGGTCAGACAGCCAGGTGAGCAAGCGGTCAGAACCACTGTTTTCTTTAACAGAATGCTTATTTATTGCCACAGCAGGGAAGCAGCAGCTGCCACTTTAACCCCGAATGCTGTCCTGCTTTAGACCAGTTGAACATTGTTAACCCAACCCCCCCAAATTGCTTTCCCCTCACCTTGCCCCCCACTCCCACATGCTCGCTCAAGGCCTCAAGGCCGTCTCGCTCTGATGACCTTACACCTGCCCTGGGCAGAGCTCAGGTGGCAAAAGATGGGTTGAAGTCATGCCAGCTGTCATATGCCATGCCAGAGGGCACAACCTGGCTCAGACGGAGGACCCAATCCTCTTGTCCAGTACTCAAAAACTTCCAAAGCGCTCAAAGCCATGATGTACCTACTGCCACCCAAACCCTGACACCCCACCTCATGTCAGTTATCTTAAGTAGACTACCTGTCATATCCTTTTCTCTCCTTGACTGAATTTCCCTTTAGCCCATATTCTCTTACCACAAACATGCTTCCCCTCCTCTACAATCAAACCATGCTCCAAAAATAAAATTGTTAGCCCATAAATAAATAACAACCATCCTTGACATACCCTTTTTTTGGTATGAATCTATTCCACGCACCAGCTGAAGGTGACTCTTTTCAGACGTCTCTTCGTCTCACTCCGGTGTCCTGTTTATAATGCAGAGTGAAATCCCTGATATGGCATCTGTCCAACTAGAACGTGAGGATCAAAACGTCTGGTCATAAGCCAGCAGGGCAACGAAAACACTTGTATTTTATGTAGACAGTGAAGCTGACACTGTTCAAACAATTAGTTTAGCTACAGCAAAGACACAAATGCAGAGATCTGTGAATACGTGAAAGGAATCAATACACACACAAAGAAAAGCCCAGTCTGAGTTATATTGGGCTTTTCTTTGTGTGTGTATTGATTCTTTTCATGCTTCAAGTTTTTGAATCAAAGGTGAAACTAAACTAAATACATGTTTGTTTGTAGAAGCTCACCAAGGGCCGGGGCTATTATTAAACACTTAACCAGGAAGGTAAAGTATGTTATTCATAACCATATAGGTTTTTACTTGTAATGACACATAAACATCTGCATAAGATGAACAGAATATGCTGTATACATCATGGATATTCATTAAGGTGCTAACAAATGCATTCACCTAGGAAGTCATCCAGAAATCTGCCTGCTGGGAGGAGAGATGAGGAGAGATGTGTGCCAGCTCTTTTTTTTTTCCTGCTCTCCTGCTGTCCTTTCTGCTTCTCGTTTTGCTTTAACAAGAAGACCATTCCAAACTGTGTGTGAGAGGATCCCAAGCAAGCCAGTTCTTTACTGCCATTTTTTATTAACTGCAGTGGAACTGGGTCATTGTACCACCCCTGAAGGGTTGTAGCATACCCAGACAGACAGACAGACAGACAGACAGACAGACAGACAGACAGACAGGCTAGCCTTGGGGTAGGATCTAACCTTGCTGGTAAGCTGAAAGACTGGTGATAGCTGTGGGCAGCACTGTGGGATTTATTTATTTTTATCTTTTGTTTGTTTGAAAGTTTGGTGTCGCTGTTTGCAGAATCGTTTGCTGTTTTGTGGTGTTCATTTGAAGTTCTGATCTCAATTGTTTTCTGTATAAAATGTCTTGTGTTTTGTCTGATCATCGACCCAAAAACAGAGATACTATATCAGAATACTATCGTACAAGACAAAGAAAATATGGAAATCCTCACATTTGAGAAGTTTGAACCAGTAAATGTTATTTTTTAAAAAAGGTTGATTGTCTAGATAGATGCAGATTCATTTTTCACAAATCCATGAGTTGACTAATCAGCTCAGCTCTAGGTCAAATAGAATCTCAAAAAACTGCAGTTAATGTAAATTTGAATTAACATTGTGATTGTGCTCTTTTGCTAGGCCCCAAGAAATACTGTACATTTCAATACATATCCACTTTTTCTGCCCCCACCTGTTTCTCTTTCTCTTTCTCATCTTCTTGGACCTCCACAGAGGTTCGATTGCAGGTGGAGGAAATGGAGTCAAACGTGACCGTAGAAGAGTCCGGCTCAATCCGACTGGGCTGTAGCATTCCCTCCCAGTCATCCCGAGACTCCCGCTTCTCTGTGTCCTGGTATGTGGAGCGCTCCGATGACGAGGACGACGAGGAACAGCCAGGCGAGGATGAGGGAGAGCGGGAGTGTGTGTTCTCCATCGGCCATGATGCCGTTTTCGGAAACGGAAACTGCAGCCCCAGAGAAGAGGCGGGGCCAAATTCCCGCCTGCAGTTTGAGAGGATGACCTCTGACCAGTACAGCCTGACCATTCAAGGAGCACGGCCTTCAGACGCAGGCCGATACTACTGCCACGTAGAGGAGTGGCTGCTCAACCCCCGCAACGCATGGTACCGCCTGGCCACCAACAACTCTGGGCTCACTATCGTCAATGTAATGCAACAAGGTAAGTCCTTAATTAACTAAATCCTTTAAGCTTCTCTGAATGTAAGTGAAAATGAACACTGTGACAACACCATACATGTCTTCTAAAATTATACTTTTACTCTTATAATTTAAGACCAGAGAGGCCCTTCACAGATAGGACAAGATGTATCTGACTCCTGCTTCTTATATATTGTCATATTGCCCAATCCTAATATGTCCTCTGTGTTACAGTACATGTAACTAGAGAATATTATAGGCTAATTAAGGAGCGCTCAAGTACTCTCTATGCCACTTGCAGCATTTATTTTGACAATAGGAACAAGCCCAGTTAAAAGCAGAGCCAGAGATGACCCCCCCACTGTTTAGCATTTAAGCTGAGTGATTAATGGGGTCAAAAGCAGTGCTTGGATCCAAATATGTCAAAAAGATTAATTCACCAATAGCAGCAACTAGATGGATATCATTTTGAACTGTAAGAAGTGCTTTCTACATGCTAAAAGAGTCATGAAAACCAGAAATAAATGCATTTCAGTCCGTATTTGTCAATTTTTCAGAGAGATTTTCTTCAGGACCGTATCAAGGAAGGCTTTTTAAAAATTTTGATTTGTCTCTCCTTTGTCAACAGTGTCCACCCTCCAGTCGGTGGTGTGCTCCAACGACTCCCTCTTCTACTTCGTCTTCTTTTACCCCTTCCCCATCTTCGGCATCCTCCTCATTGCCGTGCTGCTGGTGCGCTACAAGAGCCGCAACAACAGCAAGAGCCAAGAAGGCAAGAACGGCGCCCCCCTCCTGTGGATTAAAGAGCCTCACCTCAGTTACTCCCCCACCTGTCTGGACCCACCTGCGCTCAGCCTGCACCCCGGCTCTGTCGACTAAGTGAAGGTCCTCCGCCCCCCCGCCTCGTGCACATCGCGGATACAGCCGACACAATGCCAGGGAGCAGATCTGGACTCCACCTTCAGACCTTACTGTCGTTCACTGCTGTGTTGAATTAGTTGATCAGTTTAAAAATTCCTACCCTGGTGGCTGCCTGTTTTATGTTAACTACTGTGTGTGTTTGGGTGCGTGTGTGTGTGGACTAGAATGGGTGTGCCATGTTAGCACGATTAATTGTGTGAGCGTGAATTGAAGGGCAAGAGAGTATCATGAGCCTCTCACATTTTTTTTGTTTTCTGTGAAACTTAAACTCATAGCTGCATTTTGATTTTTATTACTCTGAATATTTGTCTATTTTTCAAAAGAGGAAAAAAAAAACTGCGCACATGAGATCACTGGTGAATCCAGGAAGAACATTTAAGAGAAGGAACTCTATAATCGACTCCGCCGCTGAGTGGATGCCAAAAAAAGTCTCCACACTGATCCAAGAGCAGCCACAGCCTGGCCCACTATGTTGGTTGCCATAGTGATTCTCAGCGCCCACTGACTCCGTAGCTGATGACTTGGTTGCCAGCCTGCATAGAGACAAAGGCAAGGACACACAAGTCTGTGTCCTAAGTAAGGATGTGTGTATGTGTGTTGGCCCACCTGCCTCCACAATGAATTTGCCTTGGCAGACAGAAACAGGTCCTCGTGCGCCACTTAAACACTGCCAGACACTCTGGCCTTAGTGAGAGACTGCTCCACTCTTCTCTTCCATCCTCCTCCTCTCCGACAGACAGCGAGAGCAAGAGAGGGAGGAATGATGGAGAATGAATGAACAGCGCTCTCCTGCTGAGGATATAAGTACTTTGACATAAGGGATTTTTTTTTCTTTCAGTGCCAAGACCACCTTATTTCCAATGCTGTCCTCTGCAGCTAATTTCTGAAGTTTTAAAGAGAGGCGGAAAGCTGATTGGTTTTGAGGCAGATTGTAAATATGTCTGCTTACCTCCTGCTGTGGGTTTATGAGCCTTGTGGGCAAAAGGGCAATTTTTACACTCATGTTAAATCAGTTGAATTGTCCTGCTTAAATTACACAGTGGGTGGTTATTGACTGAAATTAAATTCTTGCACATTTCTTTAAGTTGCCCAGTATGACCACTCCGTTCTGTCTTTAAAAGATATCAGAAGCTCAAAAGACGCATATTAGTTTGAAGAAAAAGACTTTTGATTTGTTAAGAGCCCCACTGAAGATTGCTAATGTGTAGATGTGTAGTAAACACTCTAAAAATATTCTGCACATTGTAAGAAATCAAATTGATGGACAGGAGCAAATGTTTTGACTTGTGTTTATTTTAAAGATTTTTCTATTTATTGTTTTATACTACTTTGCATAGCTTTGTAAGATTTTGTTTTTGCTTTGAAATTCTCTAAGAACTGTTCTGCTTGTGTTGCCAGGCAACTGCACCAAGCAGATTATGTCAATAGCCTGTGTGTTGGCAATGTGGTAGATGTAGAAATGCTAGATTTGTCCTGCGCATTGCAGTCTGTAGCATTTCATACCAGACTGTCAAGTTTGGTCAGTGTCAAAACACTGTATATCTATACCTATAATGAAACTTACATGTACAATAGTTGAACAGACAAGTCACAAAAATGGATTCACTTAATGCTTTTTGCTTGAGTCGCGTTTATTTAGTGAAATGTGATGTAACACCTAGGTAGGATGTTTGATCAAAGACGGCTGAACTGTTTTAAAAACGTCTTCTAATCATGGATTCTCGCTGAAGGCGTCATCCTCAGCTCCCCTGATGCGAGGCAGAAGGGTTGAAAATCTGTGTCACCTTCCCTGGAATGCAACAACCAGGAGAGGTGTGAAATCCTCTACCAGACCTGGGCCTAACCCTTTCACTGCCAGACAGGACATGAAAACTCTTGAAAAACTTGACATTGTTGTCTCAATCGTGTCAACATGTATATTGCATGACAATATTGCAGGAGGAATTTTGATGTTTTGTAAACTTTTAACTTCTTGAGCATTGTGTTTGTGTGACAGAGCAGTGCCCAACCCCCCCCCCCCCCCCCAAACACACACACACACACACACACACCCCGACTTCCTGAGTCACGAGTCAACACAAAGCCCAATCCCTCGTCATTTACAATATTTGACTGCCAATTCCAGGTGCCCTTTGAATCTGTGAAGTAATCTATCAAGAATGGGTGTTGTGGAGATTGTGTTTGATATTATTGCTCAGATTTGTCTTTTTAATGCTTTGCTTTTATGCAGCACTTCATTAAACAGATTTATGTCAAAAAAAAAGCCAAAAGTACGTAGCTGATACTGTCACGAGCCACTGAGTTCTGAGATTTCAACATCTTTTCACTGTTCAAGGTAACGTCCATTTCAAGTAGACCACGCTATTCCAATGAAGTAAGGTTGGTGCTATTTATTCAGGAGAGTTTGAAATGTGATGCATGTGCAGCGACTTCAGCTACAACTGAAATGAGCAGTGTCTTCAAAGAAAAAGCCCATCGATTAGCTGCCTGTCTACTCATTATGAACTGTGTTTACAAGTGTTTTCACAAAAGTGATATTGATGTGGATGAATAATGTTTGGCAGAGAATTGGGATAGTGTGCACATCCATCCAACCTCAGTTGGGTACAAGGTGCCAGACAAAAGCAGCACCAATGGAAAAAGATAAGCAGTACAAACACTGAATACTGTAAGCTTGCAAGTAGTTAATGATTTCAGCCATCAAAGTTAGGCAAACATCCATGTGAGAGAAAATCCAGAAACTCTACCTACGACAAGAGGAACACATGATTCCCATAATCCCCAAAATTATCCAATATACATAAACTCACATGGCAACTATGCTACAACTGGTTAGGGTATATGTACTGCATAATACACATTTTTGACAAATGTACAATGATAGAAAGATTTACAATATTGTGATTGTGCATAAAAATGAATTTGTAAATACTTTTAGTGATGTGCTCATTGTAGGCAGAGTTTTCGCTGTATATATGGCCTAATTTTCACACACGTGTGTTTGCCTAACAAAGATCTTGGTGGTCGAAATGTTGCCTCATTAAATTGCAATATTCAGAGTGTGGACAACCTCTCTTTTCCCATTATAAACTGTCTTTAGCCTCCTGTTGCTAGTTTACCTCAAATGTGTATATATATCACAACTGCAAGAAAGTCCTTCTGTGCATTTTCAGGCCCAGTATCACCAGGAATAATTGATGGAGCTGTTGGAAAGGTCTTGCGTGATTTGACAGTAATGGTTACACATCTTATCAACTTGCATTTGCTTTGGCAGTAAATGCTAATAGGGAGCTGATTTCAGTTTTTCATAAGCAAAAGAACCTACAGGAGATTGTTTGGTGGTTGAATGATTGCTTTTTATAAATCTATAAATCTTGAACATTCCCAGAGATGCAGGTTGTCTAAATGGTGCCACTGAACAGCTGCTTCACCTTCAGTATGTAAATCATATAATACTTAATTCATGCAAAATTAATTTCATCTTTCTAGACTTGAGCCTGGAAGAGCAGGGTGTGGTCGCGGTGTGTAACGTCACAGCGCTGCCGCCATCATTGGGGCTGTACAGGCAAACTACTGTAGTAACAATATTAATACCACTCATAGCTGCCTCCCAAGATCCCTCCAGATGTTCTGACAGTGTTGTAGCCGGGTTTTGAGGGCTGCATGTGTTGGCTGTGTGCTAGCTCCAGACTTAGGTGTAAAATAGTTTGTGGTGATGTTTTCAGTTCAGCCAGTGATGCTTTACTTTCAGTGATGTATTTTTATATGACCATGGTTTGTTTCTTTTTCCTTTTTTTGTTAATCTATCGAATAGTTGCCATCGTGACCATTAAAAAGGCACTTTGCTATTGTCAGTTTATTTCAATAAAATAGATTCAGTGCATCTTCCTGTTTTCCTTTCAACCATATGCATTTTGCAGTATTTGGAGATTAAAACAATATACCGATACAGTTCTCTCACAACAACCATGATGTACTAAAATATTCCCAGCACCCTTCCCAACCATGTTGTTCTGCTTTAACCGTAAACGCAAGGTTAATATCCTGCAGGCAGCAGGGTCTTCTTGTCGGCGTGGGATTTTGACCTCTGAGCCCCTCAACAACATGAGGGTTTATTTACTCTGCATGCTCAGTCTGGTCTTTGCGTGTGTGTGTGTGTGTGTTTGAGTTGGGGAGAGAGAAGGTGTGGGTCAGCATGTCGGAGGATAAATGATGCTTAGAGGGCCTCCTGCAAGTTAACCAGGCACTTTTTTGACAGCCTCAGCGAATCACATCTCACCATTCATAACTCATCCAATGCAGATGGACTTGCTCACTCTTCCTCCCTCTCTCTTACACACAAATACACACACACATAACTCCCAAGCAGTAAACTGCAGACCTCCACCAGTTCATGCCATTCGTAAACTTCTCTCTGACTCCTTCTCCCATGAATTCATATTAACTCATTTTTATGCACACATACCCAATGAAACCAAGAACAAATGCTGCCACCCATTCCATAAATCATGGTGACACAAAGGGAAAACAACGTTCGCTGCAAGAAAAATCATAGTTTGGCGTTTGCTTGTGGAGTTACTGGATCATTTTCTGGGTTCTGTGATGCATGTAGGTTCCTCTGTAAGAGCTTTTGGTCGACTCTTGACAAAACAATCCAGGCTGAAAGAGCCCCCACACTGAAAGATCTATTGATGCTGCTAGCGCCGATAGCAGGCACACTGATATTGCTGATGTTATTGTCAGCCAGCTCCGTCACAACTTCACAGGATGCAAAAACACTGAATCCTCCCCCTTTGAGCACTATCTTCCTGTCCCACTTTCTCCCTCATTTTTTGTTCTCTGTCTCCATTTTCTCAAGCGCACACCCTATGAGGAAAGATCTGTTTTGCATAAAAGTAAGCAACACTCTCAAATCTATAGTCCTCGATGAGGCTGCAGACACCAGAGGGCACACATGGGCAGACAGTACTTAACGATCCAGAGCAGCAGGGCAGCATTCAGGCAAATAGATTATGATTTATTACCGTTGAGGGAGGAAGCGCTGAAGAGAATGCAAGGACAGGACATGTCTTCCCCTGTTTTCACTGTGGTGAGCTTGGATGCATCATATCAAGGACAGAGAGAAAAATCCAGGAGGATTGGTACAGCATACAGGTGTGAATATCAGAAGGGAATATTGCCTGTGTACAAAAACATGTTGACTTATAAATACACAATGCTCAACATCCGCTGTGTATAAGCAGGACAGATATGTTGTTCTGTTCTCTGAGGTGAAGACATAAGGGAGGCAGAGCTACAAAATTAACAGCTTGTAGAGTGTGACTGGTTTTTTGAGGCCTGTGCACAGCTTGTTGCGCTCACCTTTGTGTGATACCACATTGCTTTGTGAGGTATGACTCACTGTGATGTAAGTGTGAGTCAATAAGAACAGCAAGAAATCTTGTAACATTCACATCTCTAGTGCGCTGGCATGCCTCGATGTGGTTTAAGTAAAGGGGAAATGTAAGTGAGGAATAAAAGTAGGAGGAGAACAGATGTACCACATGTACTGCTGCAAATGTCACTGCAATTTTCTATTGATGTATCAGCAGCACTCATAATCTCTAGGGCAGTGTTATCTGTGTAGCTTCTGCAGGGGAAAAAACAATCGATAGTTGTATTGAGGGCCTGTTAGTTAAGGCTGTTCATTGGAAAAATGTTAAGAGTCTGCTGATGATTATCATTGGAAACTCACGTGATTCACATGCAGCACAAAACACCTACTGACATACAAACAGCAAAAACACTAAGTGTCCCACATCATTCATCATGGATTAAAAACATGCACAAATTCGCAAACACACAAACTGACACACAGATTGGAATATTATTCTCATCTCATTCATAATTGATGAACACTAAAATTGTGTGTGTACTTCCACTGGCTCTGCCTAAGATGGAGTAAACTGATGCTAAGGTTGCTGCTAAGGCAATGTTCCCCTGGGAAGTCTGTATTTAGTCTCTCTATTCTCGGAGGCCCTGTGGAAGCCTGGAGATTCAGATGTAGAGCTAATTAACTGTTGCAGACATTCATTGTTTTATTTGTTTTATTCAGAATTTAAATTAATATTAACATTTAAATACCTGATAGGCGGGACGACCTTGCTAAAATGTATAATTTATTCAAGAAATTTTGCCACGGCCATTTTGTCTTGACCATTCCAACTAAAGCTTATCTCCAGCTTGGTCAATGAATGTAGGGCCTCTCACTATCCAAGTGTGGGTTTACCAAAGGTAGTTTAACATGATGCTTCAGTGAACAGGAGCAGATGAGGGGAAGATACTAGTCCTGAGGCATTTTTAAACAAGACAAAGAGTCAACAGCCATGCTACCGGCTCTGTTAGGCCGTACTAGCTAAATACTAACATCAGTGTGCAAACATGCTCACTATGACAATACTAACATGCTGATGTTCAACAGTTATGTTAACTACGTTTACCCAAATTAGTTTTGTGTGTTAGCATGCTAGCGTTTGCTAATTAACACTAAACAATCAACAAAGTACAGCCGAAGTTGATAGTAATCGGACAAAGTATTGGACAAATTAAATATTTGACCTCATAGTTGCACTAGATGAAAAGTTAAGGGATCAACAAGTTGTTACAATCCACCATGAGGGGGACATGAATGATTTCATGGCATCCAAAAGTTGTTGAGACATTACTTAAAACCAGACATGTCAACCTCATGGTGGAGAATAACATTCAACATTAATGTCTGAACCACATAATAATTGCAATCCATCCAATAGTTGTTGAGATATTTCAGTCCGGACCAAAGTGGTGGACCATCATTTCCTTCCCTAGAGCCTCGTTGTTAGTTAGCGTGGTGAAAACTGGTTTTGATGTATTGTACATCTAACAAGATTTCCTTGAATCCATCCCAGACCAGCTAAGCAGAGTTTCATCTATCCATTCAAGCAAATGAATAATTACCATCTGTAAGAAATGATGAGCTCATAATATAAACACCACAGTATATGCCTTTAGGCATTTTGCACAACATTATAGTAAATGGGATCTGAGAGGCACTGCCCTGTGACACTCTGCCCCCTTCTGTGAATCAGAGCTCGGTTATCCATCATAGAAACAGTATACACTGTACAGTAGCCCACCTTGCCGCAGGGCAAAGCAAAGAGATCTTTTGTAATATTATTCCAAGCAAGTTGTTTTTTAATTGTTAATAAGACTGTGCACACTCAATCAGATGAGGCTTTTATGCATAAGTAAAGGTGGTAACAACAGTGAGCTAATCAGCGATGTGCATCTTGTTCTCCTGTGGGAAGCCAAGTAATTATGAATGGGTAGGAGCAGGCAAAGCGAGTTCACTAATGTGCCTTTAGTGCTGAAGATGAGGAGAGAGGCAGAAAGATATGATTCTACTATATAATGATCGCAGAAAGGGGGAAGGGTGAGTCATGGAGGCGAAGAGAATCCACCAGGGAATAGATGGAACAAAATAAATGGCAGCAGAAAGTGCAAGAGAAGGAAAAAAAAGGGGAGGAAATGTAAAAACCATGTTCCCCTGGGATGAACAGCTCCTTCAAACAGTATCTTTAGATGAGCCCATTGAATATTTGACAGCATATAATATACAAGGATTCCTCCTTCAGTGATTCATCTCTCATGATCATGAATATGGTTAAAGATACTGGTATCAGAGTGCTTGAGACCCCCGTGTGAAATCTCGAGATGTGGATTTTCCACCTTCTCAAACCCGGCGTAACTGCTCCCTGTAGTGGTGTGTGTTCCTGTGGGTGAGTAGTCGCCCCTGCGGTCCATCAAGACGGCCTTTGGAGGCACCTGCTGTTTGGTGATCTGACCGCCTTCACTGTTTGGTTGTACACCCTGCATACTCTATTGAAGTCTGCATGCACCTCTGCCAGGGACCAAGACATTCCCTCACGGCAGTGCTCTGAAGATCAAAAGCTCTACATGACGGCTGTCTGACTCATTTTTGGTGTAAAATCTTTTCTGGACTTTCATATCTGCTCTCTTTTTACTTTTCCCTGTGTGTGTTGTAGGTTCTTTTACATACATGCCCAGTGACATGCTGTGAAAGATGCAGGCAATTCACACATGTGACGGAAAGGTTGAGCGCTGATTGATATCTGACCATTCTACTCGCTGCCCCTGCCATCCCCCATCTATTACTGCTTTTAACTGCATATGATTGTACCTGTGTATGTGGTTGTCATGGCACCAGAGAGGAAAGTCTCTCATGAGTGACTTTGATGTATAAGTTAGGAGTCCAGCATGTGAGATATGTGTGTGTCTCTCATCACTGTATGAGCATCCTCTATACACTAACTCTTTCATTGTCATCTCCGCTGCTGCTCATATTTCTCATGTTCATAATAAATCAACAAATGGTGTGTAAACAGCGCAAGATAATCTGGAGAGAGAAACTGTCAATTAACCAATAATGAGAATGCGACATGGCTTAAGGAGTGTGGAGCATGTGTAGGTGCTGCCTACTCCCTCGCACTGAATCGTGTTCCCTGTCTTTGCGATGCGGTAGTGACACTGGCATACAAAACGCCTGTCATCATCTATTAGAACAGAAATCGGTCACAGGAGATTCCCTCATGTACCAACACATGTATTATACACAAACTCTCTCGTCACATGCACACACTCTATATGAACTCCGTGTGTAAACACATACAATGATCAGATGAGCAAAAATGATGACATGATGTGCCATTAGATGTAACGTCGAAATGAAAATACAGATTTTAGGCATCAATATTTCAAGGGGTCTGTGAATTGCCTCCAAGATATGTGCTGCATTATTGAGAGCGAGCTGCTTACAGTTTGAAGTATGTCATGGGTGATTCTCATTGACAGGAGGATTTCTTATAGCAGACAAAGAGATCAGAGATACTGTAGACGTGGCTTCAGTCTTTGTGGGTGTCCTCTGGAAAAGGGTTCTACATTCCAGTCTGGCTCAACAAATGCAAAAATATTGATGCCTTAAAAAACGCACCCTGCTCACAAACCTGCATTTGCATTTTCTATTCCAGCTAAATGGTCAGTGGCACCTCTACTGCTCGTTTCACTTGACTAACAACACAACTTTACTGGGAGGTTAACGTTTCTAAGGAAAAGGGCAACATGTTGTAGTTAGTGTGCACACAGACAGACACTACAGTTTAATTTCAAGTTATTTTGCCAAAACCATTTTCTCAGTAGAGAACTGCTCTAGCGCTAATTCTGTTGCCAATTCTCTGCTGCACTGTTCACACCATGAACATTGAATGCATTACAGATTACAGCACTGTGTTTCTAATCTAATAGAGCCGTGTAAGATATTTGTTCATGCTTACAAATTAATAAGAAATGCTTACAATTTAATCATGATTTCCGACACTGACTTTTTGGGGGGAAACCCGCCATCTTGTGTACGAAGAAGGAAAGAGCAGTTTAAAGAGCATATTTCATCAGTGGTGGAAGAAATGTTGAGCTCCTTTAATTGAGTGAAAGCAGCAATACCACAATGTAAATATACTCTGTTACAAGTAAAAGTTTAATATCTAAAATCTTAACAAGGATTAATAACAAAATATATACTTAGTATTAAAAGTGAAAGTACCGACTATGCAGAAAACTAAGCATCGTATTATTATAGTATTATAGATATAAGATTATTATTGCTGATGCATTAATGTTTAAAGAGCAATTTACTGTTGTACTTGATTGAGGTAGACCTCATTTTAACTGCTTTATATACTGTTGGGTAGTTTCATTTATACAATGCTGCATATTTTAAAATACCATCATGTTTTCAAATATATGTTGCGGAGTAAAACGTATAATATTTCCTTCTGATGTTATGGAGTAGAAGTATAAAGTAACATAAAATAGTCAAGCAAAGTACAAGTAACTCAAAATGAAGTACTGAGCAAATGTATTTAGCCACATTTCAACACTGCACTTTACATACTGTACATGTAGATTACGTATTATTCATGTTTACTGTTTTCTTCTTCTTCTTTCCTGGTTGTAGTTTGTCTTGAAATGTGATGATTGAGTAAATGTAAGAATGTCTAGACTAAATACTGTCTGCCTACTTTTCAACAACTTACACTGGATCATTATATCACAATTGTTCAAACCCAAATGATAGGAGGTGTACCGCATCCTGTCAGACTTAGCAGTAAAGAGACATTATCCCTGGGTGTGATTTAGTCATTTACTGTGCATCTATTAAATACATGTAGTCAAGGGGATACTGCAAAAGAACACGCATTTCACTTCACTTGATACTTTTTAATCTGCAAAACCAAATCTCATGGAAAAAGTGTACAGTATTTCTGCTCAGTAGTACAGAAAGAAGTTTTTGGATGTCAACAAAACTAACTGTTTTATGACGTATGAAACATGATTTTGGATGGAAGTCAAAAGATGACTTGCAAAACTGAAGATGTACCAAACACAGTGCTTTTTGGGCCATTTTAATTAATCTCTACTTAAAACGTACAGTCAAAACAATATTCAGGAATGTTTACAGACGTGAAATCAGCGTAACCTTGCAGCTCCAGTCTTGAAATGGTTGTCCCCATGCTGAGATGAGACTCATTTGAACTGTTCAGAGCAGAGATTGTGGCAGGACAGGATGAAGTTCAAAAAGTTTTGTAGAGGCACGGTGCAGCGTCACTCACATCAAAGTGATTTGGATTTGGCCATCAGAGAACCCCCCCCCCCCCCCACCCCCCTGCTCTGACCCTGACCCCCCCAACCTCAACCCCAGAATTGTCCGTTTGGAGTCTGTTCCACTGGCAGCTTGTGGCGTGTTGCTGGGACGGGCAGGTAGAGTGTCACAAAGAGCAACATCTCAGCGGTCCAACGAACGTTTCTGGATCGCTTCGGCCACCGCGGTGCGCAGGAGAGCGATGACAGAGCGAGGGTCGTCGCTGCCTATCACAGCGCTGCCTGACACAATCATGTTGGCACCCGCCTGGAGCAAACACGAGATCATACACACTGTTAAGAGAAACTCACAAAATCTGACTTGGTTATTTTAATATGTGTGGTTGTGGTCTTTACCTCGGCACACTTGTGAATGGTGTCAGGGCCGACCCCTCCATCTACTTCAATGTCTAACGAAGGGAACTGACTCCTCAACCAGCTCACCTGGGTCACAGAAATAAAACAAAGAGCTAGAAACTAAAAGTCTAACATAATTTCTGCAACACGATTGCCAGATATGAGCAAGAATGCAAAAAGAAAGACTGATGTGGGTTAAATCAAAAACGTCCTCTTGGCCAGATTTGGTCAGACAAAATGACTGCGTGCTTTGGTGAATAGGAGCTGTGAACTGTTAAAGTGACATTTAAACAAATATCTAATCGACTTCCCACTCTTATTAAAAAGAGAAACAAGGCGAGAGACAATGAGAAGGCGAGAGAGAGAAGAGAGCACTGAAACTTATCTTCACTTGTAATTTGGTGGATTTCTGTAGTTTAGCAGAAACTTGTAATTCAAGTCTGATTGTGAAAGTGAAACTTACCTTGCACTTATCTGTAATGTCAGTCTGCATATTTTTAGATAAGCAGACGTGTGTATGAAACCACAGTTGCAGTCTGTCATTATACACACGTCTCCTGTGTAAAACAGGTACATAACAATCATCTTGTTGAGATTTAATTGTCGTTTATACAGCTTGTCTGATCTATCCCACAATTATTTTGGCTGTTCTGCTTGGCATGTCATATCGTGGTTCCAGAGAACCTACCAGGTGCCTAAATGCTGCGTCCTCCCCTAACAACAACTGTGAAAATCAGCAGCAATGAGTGGAGCTGTAATTAATAATTGCAGTGGCTCTGAATTGGCCAGTAGATTATTTATTTTTTCACAAAGGTCAACTTATCTATGTATTCTCCAGAACTGTGATAGCTTGCTTGTTATGTTACCAGTTTACACATGGCAAAATGTGCAAACTGTTGTACTGTGTTCCATGCACATTTGGTTTGTGCTCTTTTGTTGACAAGTTTTGGGGTATGGTATATATTAGGGAAAAGCTAAATGCTGCCATACAAGTGATTTCAATTATGCAGATATCTCTAACTTCATCTCTGCTCCCTTAATGCAGCACAACGTACATAACATCAGTAGGCTGCATGTGTGCATCATGTCACAAAATAACAAGAGGACTGTACAATAGTATAGACTGACAATGAACACTACTTGTTACTCTTTCCTCTACCTGTGATGTGTCCTTACCTTGGGCATCATGTCCTCCATGAACTTCTGTCCCCCAAAGCCAGGTTCAACAGTCATGACCAGAGCCATGTCGATCTGGTTAGCCCAGGGCGCTAGCTCTTCAACAGTAGTACCAGGCTTTATGGCCAAACCCACCTACAAAACTCACACAGAAATGTCTTATTTTCCTATCAATATCATTTGGTACAAATACCAATATGCATTATTTTCTCACCTTCATGCCACTCTCTCTTATCTCCTTGATGAGGTTTCCAGGGTTGGTGGTGGCCTCTATGTGGAACGTGTACTGGTTGGCTCCTGCTGCAGCCATGGGCTTCACCCACTGCTCCGGCCGAGACACCATCATGTGCATGTCTGCAACATTAACACTGTCACAATACTGCACTCCTCCACACAGCAGAGGCCTTCATGACTCCATTCAATGAGGATAGCTGGGTTAAGTTAAAGTCATGCATATGTGTGGCGATGGGGTTTCTCTCACCAAAGAAAGGGTCTTGCCCTATTGACTTCCTTAAGCACTCTACCATGGGATGGCCAAATGTGATGTTGGGGACAAAATGCCTTCAAAGAGAAAAAAAAAACAGAACAGCTGTTAGGAAATTCTCTCATCTTGCATAAACAGTTGCAAACTAACGCCTTGCAAGTGTTGAGAAAGATAAATAATGTCTAAACTAGCAGGAAGAAGGAAGACAGCATAATGTTTGCCACGCAAAGCCTCTTCACTGACATATTTAATCCAAATAAATCCAGTTACATAAATATTGGCTTCACCAGCTTAACTTCTGGCAAGCTAGCTTAGCTTGTTGATGTTAGCCAACTTTAGCTCTCGCGCACTGAACTTCCAATCGGCTTGCTAGTCGTTAGCATGCTAGCTTGTCTGTCAAACTACTAATAAACTGACCCGTCCATCACGTCGAGGTGCAGGTAATCTGCCCCACACTCCATCATCCGCACACACTCGCTGCCCAGACAGGACAGGTCGCTGCTCAGGATGGACGGACCGATCTTCGCACTGTAAGCCATGCTGTTACTGCTGTTGACTGTCTGCCTGCAGCCTGGCAGCTAACACCAGGTCAAGTTAACCACGACACACAGTACAACTTCCGCTAATAACCTTCAAAATAAAAATCATAAGTACCCACAAAACGTCTTCTAATGCCAGAAGAGCCGAAATGTGTAATCAATTAAAATACTGCTCAAATGCCGACATGTGGCTATTAAAAATGTATTAAAGGTAAAATGCCAGTCTTACCATGGCGTTGTTTTTATCGTGTAGCTTATTTACAAGCTGTTATAAAAGGCAGTAAGTTAGACTGAAAGGGATGGATCATACACAGTGAATAGGATAAATAAATAATGTGACCGTGTGATATGTGGTGGTCGTTTTATTATATCACCCGCTGGAAGGCATTTTGTTATCCTTGCTTAAAAAGTGCTTTGCAAATACAATTATTATTATTATTATTATTATTATTGTTATTGTTATTATTATTGGGGGTTGTATTGAATACATAATAATAATCCATCCTTGATGCAAGTATGTAAGCATCAAAAGAAAACATGTACGAATTAATAAATTAATTCCTGCATTGCTTTGTCAATACATTTGCCATCTTTCCTTCCATCTTTCAGGTCAGACAAGACATTTCACTGAATATTTGTTATAATACTAGTAGGTCTATTTTGTCTTTGTCTGTTCTTCAGTGTACACTTAAATCAAATATTATTTTTCCTGCAGTGTCAATTATTGTTTTATTTTAAAAGAAATATGTCCTTACTTCCGGTTTTACTCTAGGTGTCAGTGGGTAACTTGCTGCAACTCTGGCCCGTGTTCTGGCCTCACACTTCCGCCTTCAAAATAAGACAGTTCTTACTTCTTGACACTAGATGGCGTAAAGCTCGTGTGGGTATTGAACGCTCATCTCAGCCCTTCACAGTGGTGGAGTCAATTTGAATGTTTGGGTGTTAACAGGAGAAAGTTACAGTAATAAAGGCTCCTGTCAGCTTGCCACTCCATCGTGCAAAAACGGTGTCAATACTTGTTACTGGACTTTTTTTTGTACCATAACGTTTTTGTTTCCTGCATATAATAATGAGCTGCAACGTATTTCTGCAAAACTGCAATTCTTCTAATGTTTCTCTACTGTGAAAAAAGAATACTAGTAAAACCATTTTCTAAGAAGTCATAACAGACACTTCTTTGTAAACAACCTAAAAAACACATTTCTCCTGAGTTATTTTTAGTATTAGAACACTTTATTGGGTAATATGGGACACAATTTTGTAATCAATGTGTTTTTTAATAGGACACGTTGTTAAGCAATGTGGGACACTGTTTACTAAATGGTGTAAAAAGGCATACAATTGCTAAACCTTTTGAATCCTTTCTCAATTCAAATCATCCAGCATGCTCTCCGTTTCTATTTTCTCTCTGTATTTGGCCATTGATTTCATGTTTTAATGTCTCTCCGAGGTTTCATCGACTTACTCTTGTCAGCCGCCATCCTCCATCTGTCTCATTCGGCTGTGCCACCACTTAAAATATAAGTTACATGTCAGTATGACTAGAAAGATAGTTTAATGGCCCCGTAGAAGAACATATTTCTCACACTTGGTGCTAAGGAGACAGGCATTTAATGATAAAAGTTGCCTGGGCTTTAGAAAAATGGGTTTTATTGATTCAAGCAGTTGGCTGGATGGAGAAGAGGTTAGCCTGCAGGGTTACTATTGTCTGCCAAAGACCGACGATGAATTTATTCCTCAAAAGAAAGAAAACCTCTTACAGAAATGAAAAAAGGCTAATAGGACTTGTACCATTAGAGAAGCCTTTAATGTCCCACACAACTGAAAAATGAACAAATGATAAAACAGACAAAAGAAAGCAAATAGGTTTCCAGTGATACATCTTTAGTGCAGGTGTATAAAATGCTTATTAACAACACTTTACGCCTGAATTATCCAGTTACATGCAATTAAATGTCATATACCTTTCCACGCTGCTTGCTAGCTACATCCCATTCAATGATATCACTATTTATGGTATTTTATCTCCTACAGTTTTCTGACATTATAGTTCTTCAGAGAAGTTTGCAGATTTGTTTGTTACCTTCATCGTCTTGGACACAGTCCACTGAAATGGTATGAATGTTTTTCAGATGAGCGTGTAAGTTGTTTGTGATTTATAAGAAGCAGATGGCAGAGGTTTTAAAAAGCCTGTGCAGCACTCTGCTGAGGCTCAGCCTACAAAGAACCACACTCATATACCCCAAATGGCTAAACAGAACCTGACATTTATGAGTTTTGCCCACGTTTTGCATGACTGCAGCAATGATGGAAACACTGGTGGCACGGCGCACTCTGGCCAACAGGAAGATGATATATGTGATTTTGGAGTCGGGTTGAGGCGGAGTACGTTGACGTCACAAAGAACTGGGGGCCTCAAGAGTCTCTGAGGAAGGTAGTGAAAAAGCTTCAGGCTTTGACAGTCATGTTGTGGACCGGTGCCATAACTGCAAGGGGCTGAGTTTTATAAGTCTGTCCATACCAAAGCCCCTTGTGGTGTCTCTCTGATTCTGAACAGCAGGGTTGATGGAAGACCCACTGCAGCAATGACAATTATCTTCCTAACTAAGATAGTTGAAACAATATTTTGAACAAAAGGAACATTTTGGAGTGGTTAAATTGTCTATTTCCACAGAGGTCGCACTCAAGGTTGATGCATTGCACCAATGTGGTTTACGCATTTGTGTTTTGTCTTCAAGTGGGGGTCGTTCTTTCTCCTGCAGCTGACACTAAGACACATTCTTCACCTTTACTGTAAACAGCTCTAACACCAACCACATCATTTCAGTCAACCAAAGGCTTCTGTTTACTGGAGGTCCCCATTAAAGACACAAGAAGAACAGCTCAGGAATATGACTGAAGTTTTCAGTTATTCTGAGTTGTATGAATCCTTTTATATATATATATACAGCACACTATATATAAAGACATAAATAAAGCCATTAAAGTCTTAAATTGTGGATTGAGCTTTTAAGTCATGCCTCTCTGTAATACCATCTCATCTTGTGAGAGGTATCGGGTGGGCCCCTCCAGATTTAATGGCTTTCAAAATTTATTTGGATGATCAAAATGTGTGAATACTTTACATATTCTACTTCTTCGTGGTGTGTATGGTCTGTGGTCCTAATGAGCTTGTGGATGAAAAACTTCTCGTTACGTGCATTCCTGCATCTCAGTCATCTGTGAAGACAATTAAAAAATGTCTTTTGTTGGAAACTGGAAGACTAATCAGTTCCTTTCCTGGTCTACCAAATTAGTGTGTGTTCATTTTCATATGTATTAGCTGTTGCCATTTTTTTGTAAGTTTCTGGCTGTTGAATTTCTAATTAATGTGAGTATTCTTTTAAATTAATATTTGTTTTTTCATCTTGTTCCCACAAGGTATCAGCACTTTTTCACTAAGTTGGCATGTGGCTTCATCAGCACTTTCAATTGTGTCCCTGGAGGTTTAGATTTAGCCTTTACAGTTGGCTAATTAAGCTACATTGCAGCGTGTATTAAACGTGTTTGAACTTGTTTAACAGTCTTTTGAAGTGCATCATTTATGGACTATGAATTAATTATCAGGTAAATAAATGGCAAGCTCAGAACCTGCTGAAAACTACGTCCTGAAAAGCAGCCTCCTATATTACAAATGCTAATCTGCAGAGGAAATGGTGTGCTGATTACATATAGGAACAAATTCCTGTGCGTGTGCTTTAAGTGCTCTTCAAGATGTGTACATTTGCATTCAACAGTATGTGAACTGTACCCCTGGATAAGTTGGGTTTATGTGACCTTTAACCTCTGCAACAGAGGGCAGGAACAGAGATAGTGCTGCTCTGTTTTTTCTTTTTCCCTTGCAGTGGTTTGATTTTTAAAGACTTGGTACACTTCCAAACTTTTCATGTATTATCTTGATTGAAACCTTCCTCCTGCTTCCCGCCCGCAGTTGACTCTGGCCTCCTGAGCAAACAGATAGCGATAAACCACTTTCTTGAGATAGTCGGAAGGAGAGGAACATGTGTCCGTGCAGCCTCTCCCTTCCTGGGCTTTATGTCATCATGGTCGGGGTCCACGAGTGGAAAGGGAAGCGTGGGCTGGGTGCTACCTCCCTCCGCTACGCTAATGCTCCCAATCAAGTTTGTTTTCCTGCCATGGGGGGGGGGGGGGGGGGGGGTCACAGGGAGCAAGTTTGCGTGTGTGATGCCAGAATGGATGCTTAACATGCAAACTTTCAATGGGGGAGTATTTGATGGTGGGATATCCATAAAGATAGGGAGTAGGAGTAGGAACGAGCACAGCAGGATTGTCTCTACATCCTGTAAACTGCTACTTTATAGGTTGACGAAGTAGCAATCCAATCAGGCAGGTATGTAAAGGAGGCGAGAAAAGAAGGAAATGCTAGAAATCACTTAATGCCATGAATGTAAGATATAATTCTACTTTTCATGGCCCATTTTGAAAGTGTTCAGCCTTGCCCATTATAACTGTCAATGCTCACTGGATGTTGTTCTTTTCATTATGATGATGCACTCACAGGGAAAGCATTAGCCACAAAGACTCTTTGTAATGCATGGCCCAGACCTGCAATCATTGACCACATTGGGCTGTAAAACTAAAGCTGTGGTCTTTATTTGTGCTTGGCCTGTGATTGTGGGATTTGGGATGTTCTTAATGTGCGTTGTATATTGTACCGTATGTCACACCATTACAGAAAAATAAAATTTGAAATCAGTGAGGTGGTCCTCTGGCATTAGCATATCTATGTGGTGAGACGTTGTCTTGCTACGTGTCCAAATCTCTTATTGTCATCTGAATAATTGGCTTTATGTCCGTTTTTTAAACAGCATTAAATCAATTGATGTCATGGTTTGCATTCTTTGATATGACCTCAACTTTATGTACTCTGACCGCAGCACACTTCAGAGCACTAGTGGCCAGCATATAACAGTTACTGCCCGTGAAAACACCCTCTAGGGAGAAATGGACCCGTCCACCAGTCATAATTTAGTGCTTTATGGAGGACAGAGTGTCACTTCAAAGGGCCAGAAATGTGACCACAGGGGCGCCACTGACATTTCAACTTGACAGTATGTGGTTATGAAAGAATGAAAACACTGATTTATTCAGAATATTTTTTTTTGTGATTTAATACCAGTCACCCACCGAGTAGGTTTAAGTGAGCTAAGCTTACCTCTCAACTTCATAAAAAATCTAATCCACTTGATTTAGTCTTTAATATTTGAAAATTATGGATGCAAGGGGACTGCTGGGAAAAAACAGAGCGGGGTTTAAATGTGCTCTTAGAGTGCAGGGGTTTAGTTTATGAAAACGGGTACTCCAGTTTTAATAAAATTGCCTCCTGAGATCTGACAGAGAGATTTTTATATAACTTATATTTTATATATTTCTTCTTTTTTTCCCTTCAAACTGGTGTAATCCTGTATTTGGTATCTTGTGCTTTAAGACATGCTTTTAAATAGCTAGTTTAAACCAACATAAGTCTCAATGCTCAAATAATTTCTCTGATGCTTGTTTGTATTGATACATTCACACACACATGATACAGACATAGTCTTGAAGCAACTCTGGCAACCAAACTGTCACTCTGCTGGGAAGAGTTTAATGTGCTGGCAGTGCTAAGTATACAACACGAACATCAGCTGCAGAGCATTACTCAACTGTGAGAAAATGACATGACATGACATGTAGGAAACTCTTTGGCACTGACCGTCCATCGCCTTTGGAGAAAATAACTTTGTTGTGAAAAAAAAGTGAGAAATATCACTATCACATGATCCAAGTGGGAGTATGAATCCTGACCCCATCTGGTGCTTCCAACAGCTGTTGGACCCACTGTGGAGAGTGCTAAAGAGTCGAGCAGTATCAACAAATTATCCAAAACCCTTGTCCTCAGTGAAGTCTCACTTAGGGATTTCAACCGCAGCATACTGCAGGATAGGTAACCGGGATGCACACAGATGCAGTTAAGATAAGATAAGATAATCCTTTATTAATCCCTCGCAGGGAAATGTGCATTGTTATAGCAGCATACAGGATAGTGCAATAGCAGAGACATAAGTAAGTAAAGTAAATCAAGATATAATAAAATAAAACAATGAAGGCCGTTATCAAAAAAAAGCCACTAAAACTAATAAAAGAACTATAATTTACAAATTTACAAATTCACAGAACAAAAAAAAGACAGGTAAAGGAATCATACTGGGGGGGGGTTATGTTGAAACATGTTCACAAACTTGAACAAACACGCATGCTAACTCTCCACGACTTCTCTCTTCCTGTCTTTGGGGTCCCCTGACAGGATCTGGAGGAGAGCAGTCAGTGACCCACACCGGCTGACTGCAGACAAGATTAACTTTTCCAATATTTAGGAGATCAAAGTAACAGTTACACACAAGGTTGCCATTACTGATGATGAACACAACTGAAAGCTCAAACGTCTTACAGCTATTAAAACATCATTTGTGAACTGTACCAATATGTGTGTTAAGGCTTTAACACACAATGTTCTACATGTTGGATTAGCATCTGTGAATGAGTGAGTGCAGATGTATTGGCAGTGCAACTAAAAGGCAAATCTATAAGGAAAGCTACAGGAAAAGTCCCCAAAAATCAGCTGTTAGAGTAGCTGATAGAGTACCTTACCCTTTTCCAATCTTGTTGTTTGGTGTTTTTTTTGTAGATGGGCAGATGACTCACCAAGCTCAGATAATGTCACTTAATGTCAGGGTATTTCTCATGCAGCTAATGCTCAGCCACTTCAGTCATCGACACAAAATGTCAGGTTTTCAAAATAAAAGGGCAGCGGCTTTCTCTCCAGATTCACCTTTGTTTATTGTAACCTTTATTTAGTCATTCAATCTCATTGAGAGAGAGAGTTTATGCAGATTGAAGTTCAGCAAAGAAGAGGCACATCATTCCAAAAATCCTCAAGCCTCAGTATTTCATAATGAAATAAATATATTCTGAAATATATAAATACACTTTTCAAATGCACCAAACAACAAATTCATGTGACTGTCACTGTAAGAGTATCACAGCTTGGATTTCTGTTACTTTTATCCTCCTTCTGATTCTTCAGCTATGGCAGTGAAACACATGAGTGCTGTTATCAGCGGAAATTGCTCATTCCATTAAGAAAAAAGGCCTGTGTGAGTGACTCTAAAGACTTAGACACACATCCTGACAAAGTGTTGTCCAATTAACCTCACACAGAGAATGGACGGAAGAGAGAGCAGGAGTGTGATGGGTAACAGCCCCCTAGAGACATGCAGACCTATGGGAGCACTTCACCAAACTCCAGGTTTGTGTCAGAGTTCCTGCTATCTAAGTGTTTTCATTCAGCCTTTAGATATCCTTTGAGGTATTTTGGCTTCTTTTACTCTGCTTTTCCTGCTGCTGGTTGGCAGCATAAAGGCTAATATTGACTTTACTGATGTGTTTTTGTTTGGCATAGGAATGCTTCAGGCTTTTGGCTGGCGCTGGCCTCTTTGAGTGGCTTACCAGAGAGGCCTGGCAGATAGCCAGTATGTATAGCAGCAAATAATGGACTCCGCTATACGAACCCGCTCTGCTCATCAGTTGAGAGAAGAGGGAGGGGGAAAGAAATATATTGTCATATTGGAAGGAGCCACTGTAATTTGGTGTGGTGTATATGTATTAAAAATGTTATTGGAGTTATGGTGTTATCCATAGTGCTATCCATGAAAGGCAAATAAAAGAGTTTAATAGATTTCAGAGATTAATGGGGCATTTAACCTGGCCCCTGTTGGTTTCCTGAGGCTTGAGCAGTAGTACACTGGAGAACAGCTCCACAGAGGGAGGTACTTGTGTTTTATCTTCTTTGCCAGGAAACATCCCATGGCATTGAGAGAGAAGAATAGAATACAAAAAAATATGGATCACAGTTGAGGAGCAAGGATCACTGGGCCCTCTGCCAACAGATTTCACAAGCTACTCCATCAACAGGAATGTAGGCACGATAGGGAGTTGTGCTGCACAAAGTAAACCACGACTCCACACGAGCCTTTACAAATCTTTTTTCTCTCTAATGTAGAAACTATCTGAGAGGCAAACAGAAACGCTGGCAGTTTTGGAGGAGATCCACCCAGCAATGAAGCTCAGCAATGTAACAAATCAATGTTGTTTTTCAGGCTGTGACGGGGTGTTCCCTCGCTGGGTTATGTAAGGTCTAGCACTGGAGAAAGAAAGCTGTTTGTGGTTCGTTCATTAGGGTGGATTTAGTAAAATAACCAGTCCAGTGGGTAACTGATTTATTACAGTAACCATGTTACTCTAATGGTAATAACATTGTCAAAAAAACAATGCGCTTTTATATATATTGCGTGAAATTAGGGTCAGGCATTTGTCAAAATTGTAAATGCAATGCAAAAGCAGTACTAATATTACATTTATCCTGTTTGAAATGATTGGAATATGAAGCTACAGCCAGCAGCCGGTTAGCTTAGCTTAGCATGAAGACTGGAAACAGAGGGAAACAGCTAGCTGGCCTCTCTCTCCAAAGGTAACAAAATTCACCAACCAGCAGCTCTAAAGCTCAGTAATTAGCACATTATGTCCTGCTAGTTTCTGACTAACTCTCTAACTCTCAGCAAGAAAGCGAATAAGCACATTTCCCTAAAATACCAAACAATTTCTTTGATTTATGTGCAATACAAAATGCAGTACTAATATTACATTAATATTATCATCATCATTATTATTATTATTATTATTATTATTATTACATGTTATCCTTGTTTGAACTTAAATTACTGGAATATTCCTCATGGAATGAATTTTGTTATCTAAAGAAATATGACTTTGTTTTGCTTTTGTAGATGACACGATTGATATTATTTTCAGTTTGTTTTGATGTTTCTGCGTATGTCAACATAATGCAAATCTTGCTAAGAGACCACACACATTCTGTGATGATTTCTTCAAGACTTGATTGCTGAAAGCAAACAACATACTTTTAACAAGTGTAAGTCTTTATGTAACGTGTAATGTGATAAAACTGAAAACAAACACAATGTGCTGATATGTCTGACGCTATTCACTAACAAACAAGAACAAACAGTAACAGCACCAGTAACAACCATGATGCTGCGCGGGACGACCTGGGTTTATCTGTAGTTGTCATGGCAGTCACGTAAATTTCACTTGTGCATTCCTGTGGTATTAAGACACTCATGGATCCCTGGCAGGAATTTCCCCTGGCCCGCTGTCTGTTTTTTCTGCTGTGTCCCTGCCCTGCCTCTGGAGGTGAGGGAAAGTTCAACCACACCAAATCTGGAATCTGAAAGAGCATCTTTTTTTACATGCACAGTTCTGCACTGTTCTTGGCACTTGTGTTTGGCAAAAAATTCACCCATAAGTACTTTGCATACTTTTGGCAAGTTCCTGAATATATAATGAAAGTAAAATAATATGTGTGTGTTTCTGCGTGTGTTTTGTGTGTGTGGGTTTGTTTCACAGTGTACTCAGATCTGTGTTGAATCCTTTGTGTGATACAAAGGCAGAATATAATGCTCAACAAACCCATGAATACATAAAGGAACAGGATAACTGCCAATTATGGTAGTGACCGGTGGGAGTATCTCTTTACTTGAAGACAAAGGATAAGAGTGGATAAGAGGAAACCTGTGAATAACATCTTCAAATAATACCAGAAAAACAAGAAGTGATTCATGTCATTGCCTTGGCAACATCTGAATGTTCTGTGCTGGAAATGTTTTTTTATAGCTAAGAGCAGCTTGTTGCCATCAGGGGCCAGTTTCCATCGTTCTGTCCAGAGCTGACTGCAAGCAGTGATCCCAGAGGGATTTTTAAACATTTGTAAACATAGACTATAATCGATATCACCCTGACTGCATAAGGTTGTGTGAAATCTTCCATGAGGGTGTGACATATACAGTAATGGCAAAGATCAGGAGAATGGAGACACGGGTTGCAAGGGTGGGACTCTGGGTTTTCCTTCTGCGTCCCTGAGAGGCGCTGGTAGATATCATGTCCAGATGTTTCTGCAGGTTTGAGTAGGACACTGTGATATCTCCCCTCTTTGCCCCCTGGCTTTCCTGCTATCTGTGCAGCACAGGATTACACTACTTAGAAAAGACAGATTGACTCATTTGATAACTTCACTTTACAAAAGATTTACTGGACAACAGTGGATCAAATTACTATGTGTAATATGAAATCGGTTGCGCATAGTGATAAACCCACCGATAATTATCACCAGATTCTGCAATTCCTACGCTCTAATTCCTCGCTCTCTCAGTGTGTCGTTTACGGCTGCGCCAGGCAGCTGTTTTCAGCAAAAAAAAAGCCTAGTAAAAACCTACTGAGCCCTGCCTGCCCAAGATAGAAGTCAGTGACGAGCTGGTGAACATAGTGGAGCGTTTAGCAGTTACAGAGTCTAAGATAAAGATACTTACCTCAGGAGATCGTGCAGACCAAAAAACTGCTAAAAGGAGAGTGAATAATGTACATAATTTGCCATATCAATTTAAATGGTGATCAAATGTCAATGTTGCGTTCACAGCTTGTTTCAGATGCACTAAAGTGGCCAAAAAACTCAATGTCAGGCCAACTGTCCCGGTGCTGTCAGATGTCACATATCAACAGATATACATTTCACAAATGAAATCCTCGGTGAGGCCTGCATGTGTGTGAGCAATGTTATGACTCTCCTTAGACTGTAGAGGTGTCCTTTTACTTCTAAAATGTACTTCATCCTGCACCAGAGGCCGTTTTGGGTTATTTGCACACTTCTGCCTCTATTTTAGTCAGTATTGTTTCCCAGCCGAGTGACCAGTTGCCACAGCTCCATGACACCACTTTCACCACAGAATTCAAGTTAAGACATTTATAGACGACACGGTAACTAAATCATAAAAACATTATGTAACCAGGCAAAAGTTTACACGTCACAAATGGTGACATTTATGTGATTGCTTCCTATTTGTAAAACCATGATACTCAACATGTTTGCTCAGAGGAGTGAGTTTTCTTCAGGCAGCACATGGCAGCTATGTCAGGACCTTGCTGACTCCCTGACAGTAAAAGAAATGAGGTAATGCTGAAGACCACTGATACCACGGTGGTGCCTTATTCCTGAACCTAAACTGTCAAACCCCTTTATCTCACCTTCATCATGCTGACGGCACAACGGGGACATACTTAGATACAAGATCATACCCCCATCAATCATTTCACACCAAATGTTAAAGCCTTCCACAAGCCCTGGAGGTAAGATAAGAGACAGGAACCTACAACGCAGTGTTGTGACTCAGACTTGGCTGAAAGGTGAGAGCTGACCCGGAAAGTGGACATGGTCTGCGCTGGAATGACTTCACAATTGCTTTGGGCTGATTAGCACCTACAATGCTCTATAACTGCATCACATGTTAAACTAAAACTTTTTTTCATGTACTTCACAACAGGACACAGAACATAATGTACCCACAAGAACAGATCATAATAAACTGTTAAAACTGACGAAACAAACAATCTAAAGAAAAGCACATAAATTGGAAACATTTGGGAGAATAAAACATGGCCCTAACTAGTAGCCACTCTAGACCAACCCTCAAGTTTGTCCTCAACAGCAAACCTGATTCTTAAAATGACATTTTTTTATGACAATAGATGCTGTTCTCTCAGCAAGATAAGACCACGCACTCTGCCATTTGAGAAGAACCAGGTCATGGGAACAGGATTAGGGAAGAGGGACCAAATGTACACTGAAGTACACTAAGCGTCTCATGACTGATGCTAATGGAAGAGCAGAGTTGATAATGTTACTCAGGACTGTATGTCATTCACACCTTTACCTCTGCACTGGGTTGCTTTGCAATTTCTTTCAGTCATTGCACCTCAGCTCGTGAATGAAACAGGCTGAAGATGTTGCATGGGAGCACAAATCCGTGAGTTGATTGAGCTGTTCGTTTAAACATCTTTAAGCCTACCTGAAGCTTTTACTGAGCCTGCCCTTGTGAGAAAGTGTAAACTGTGCTGCCATATGTTCTCACCCACTGACTTGACGTGCACACACACACATTTCCAGACAGGCATGCACGGATGCAAACTGCACATTTACAGCCCGCACATGTGCAGAAAGCAGCGCACACATGTGCTCAGACACATCTGTGAAACACAAGTCTTGATTAATGTGTGTAGAATTTGAAAGAAGGAGGCTGAGCCTTTGATATCTGTATATCTGTGTTTCCATTACAAGGCCACCTACTCAGCACTATTTATACACCGTACTGCAAACATAATCCGCCTAGCGGGAGAAGCAGGAGGAGGGGAAGAGTCTGGTGAGAAAGTAGTGGAAAATATGTATGAGGATTTAATTAAGAATACGGATTAAGGACTGAAAATAATTACACCGAGTAATGAGAGAGAGGGAGGTGAAATGTTTTTAAAGCTTGGAGCAATGTAAAAGGGCACCTGTGTGCGTTTGTAGGTGACCTGTGTTTTATGTGTGTTTGTATTTGTCCACCCGCAGTGGTAGGTCTGTGTGTGTCCAGTATGTGGCCTGGTGTGGATCAGGTTCGCTGCCTGTGTGTGTCCCAGCCATGGACCCCCTCTGGTGGGCCGAGTTGATGGATGATGCCTGGAAGCTCTGGAGCTGCGGAGTGTTCATATGAGTGCTGTCTGGGCAGCTACTAGACAGTATGGATGACGGATGCTTTTGAGTTTGTGTGTATGTGTGTGGATAAGTTTGGGTGTGAATGAGTGACAGGTTACTGATGGCTGTTGTGTTTCAGGTGTTATTCTAGCATTATTGATTACAAGGTGACAGGTATGTGAAGGAAAGCTATTTAATACTGTAGCAGAGAGTGGTGAAACACACACCTACGCACGCCTCCTCCCTTAAACTTGTGTTTGTTCAAACCCCCCACTTCTCCTATAGAATTACAGACCATGTACCCACGATGGGAAGCCCAGTTTGGGTTGCAGCTTTTACTTGTGACATATCGACCTCAATGAAAATGTTCATCCATCAATCTATAACACAGACAGGTATGAGTTTACAGACCAGACTTCAAAACTCGGAGAACTTCACCACTTTTCATCTGGTGAAATGCATGATGCATGGAAGAACGTGATTCCTGACAAAACCAGTCTGTCTGTTGGGAATACTTCTGCATATAGTTAAACAATGAGCCTTTGTTTTATACAGGTAAGTGCTGTAACATACGTCTTGGCTTCAACCCATGTAGTTCATAGTTTTACTGTATTCCTCGTCTTCTTCTGTGCAGAAACATCTTGATGAAGAATATTTGGTTACTTTTAAGAACAATTTAGCTGTAAAAAAAGCAACCCTGATATCAATGTTAAAACAAGACAAGAGTCTTTGGCCACACTAGCAGCTCTGTGAGGTTGTACTTTGCTATGCTTTGAGCTAAATGCTAATATCAGCATGCTAACATGCACACGATAACAATGCTAATGTTGTGATGCTAAGGAGGTTATGCTTGCCATGTTCAACATCTTAGCTTAGTGTGGTAGCATGCTAGCATTGGCTAATTAGCACTAAACATTTCAATCAAAATCACACAATCAATTTCATGATAATCCATCTGATAGTGGTGTGGAGTGGTGGACAGACTGACACCGCTAACATGGCTAAAAAGAGATGGTTATGGTAAAAAGTTTTTGTGTGAAGTTTAATTTGAATCTTTATTTGAATGTTTGCATTTCAAACAAAGTCCAGTGTAAGATTGTTATGCCAACAAGCAAATCTCAAAGACCTCAAAATGAAAGTAAGTAAATAATGTTCCTCAGTCATTTGTCTTCCTTTCTTTCCTTTGTCTTTTTTCAAAGGGTCTTCGTTTTCATTAAGGGGGTTTCCACTCAAATTAGAAAACCAGACACAAAAGACTTCCAAGAATTCCATCTATTGCTCATTCCCTCCTTCTCTCCTATCATCTTTCTGGCATTTATTTGGCTGCAAGCCCCAAATTAGGGTCCTTTGATGTTCCACGTTACTATGGTAACTTAATTGGACAATGCTGCAAATTATCAAGATCATACATTTTGTTTCAATGAGATGAGATGATGCAAAAGAAACACTGCTGCAGGGTTGTGTTTTACCATGTCTACATGTTTGATCAATCTCTATCTATCTGTGGGCTACTTGGCTGCTGACGCCAATGATTTCCTCTCATTTTTCAAACAACAATGACTTGAATTTGTTGATCCACTGCACTTCAGTTTCTGAACAATTACTATAGATTAAACTTACATAGTAAAAAGCACGGGTTACTCTAGATAAATGGCCTTCTACAGTGGTGCTAGGTGGTGCTAATTGCTACATTAGCCATTTTAATATTTCTCCTGCAGCTCTCCGTTTCAAAATCTTTGTTATTGACAATGAAATAGCTACAGCTGTGACAACAATGATGACTCCAAGCAAATAAACTGGTCATTGATACATGAGGGCGACTCAAAACCACTACAGGGGTGAAAAAGGGACAGAAAAGGACAAACCCTGAGTTCAGCTTCTGAAAATCTATTCATAACTAAAGGCCAGAGGGGAAATACAATCCTTGGCATGTTTTCATTTGGTCAATTGTGCCGGTGAATGCTGAGATTTGGTGTCACACACACACACAGACATTGGGCGTGTCAGCTCTCAGCTTCCCCACCCAAACCACCCTCACCCACACCCGGAAACTACAACTTCCTCTCCCCATTCATCTCCCTGTGATTTTGTTTTATTTCTCAGGAGCTGTTTCACAAACTCATTTGTCAAGCCACACAAAAGTTTATTGAGCCCTGTGAAACCAAGCTTAGGAAAACAGTGGCAAGGAAACCCTCCTTTTAATACACAGAGACGGATTACAGAAACAGCAATCAGTTAGGTATCGAGGCCAACTGCAGCAAACCTCATCCACAATGAGATACAGAAGTTTCAGTTTCAGAAACAAAATGAAACAGTCAAATGTAGTTCATCGTGTGTGTTTATGCATGTTCATCATGAATTCCTTCTTATCGCAGCAGGGTGCACAATGGCTGCTTGAGCTATAGAGAGAACCTGCAACCAAAACAACATAATGGAGGAAGAGTTGAGTGAGTTCCAGGGAAGCAGGGGAAGTTTCACTCCTGTGGGGGGGTGGGGGCTAACTGGTGTGTCACGGAGGATGACGAGTACCTCTTGCTGAAGCCAAGACACTCCGAGGTGGTTGTTGAATGACATATAGACATTTGTTTTCACCTCAGGGTGTGAATTGTGTGTCTCATGGTGAGAGAAACTCCCTGTAAACTGATACCATGCAGAGTCTATCTGTCTTGCTATCCAGAGCAAGAAGAAAAATGAAGCAGAGAGGGAAAAAGACAGAGATGGGTTTTTTTTTCTTTTCTTTTCAGTGACAGACAGACATAAACACTGACACATCATCTGTGACAATGATTGTTAAACTAACATTCAATGCATACAATAGAGAGCCTGTGATGAACTATGTAAATTGCGGATCGGTAAAGATGGAGAAATGCAATGTAACCACAAGTGCAGCTTTGAAATCTAAACACAAAAATGTGAAAACTTCACAACAGGAGCAACTTTGTCTCCCAGAAAATATATACTACTAAATTGCAACAACAAATACATTTGAAGGAAAAGCAATTCCATCCTGATTATGTTTGCTGGTCTTAGCTCTTGATTAAGGGAATGAGAATGGTCTTTAATATATTGAAAAGGTCAAAAGAGACTTGAAGGACGAGGACATCTTTACCCACCACAATCTTTTCCTAACCTTAAGGAAAGTGCTTCTGTAACCTAACATAACTGTAATGCTTCCTACACTAAAAAAACATTACCAGAGAACATAATCCAGGCAGCAATTACGTTTCTTTACAAAACATAATGGAGAAAACAAATTGATAGTATATAAATGCACCGCCATTTTCAAGGGACCATTAACAGGAGAAACCAGGTTTGTTCTTTTTGTAAAACTGTCAATGGCTTTCACAAAGCATTACGCAAGAAAATGTATGCTGATCCCTGTGACCCCGTAATGGAGTCAGCAGGTGTGGAGAATGAGCATATACAGTCAAATTACAATTATTAATTCATGCCATCTCTTTTTCTTTGTTTCCCCCATGATCTTGTTGGGAGAAGACTGACTTGGGGATATTGCTTTACATGGAGTCCTTTTAAGAATTCAGGTGTTCTAATGACATTTAATAATTTCCAGGCAAAACTCAAATAAGATGAATTACATCTTTGGCAACACACAGTATACTCTGCGTAGTTTTGTGTTGGCTTGCGTTCAATTTGTACATTTCACCTTGGGTAAGAAAGGTTCATTGATTGTAATGAGAATATCATAATGCAGAAAAACAGAATTGCTATTGTCTGCGCTGCATTAATTTGTGAAGGCAAAAGCTGGTAACTCTAGTTTTGGGGATTTCCATGTTTAAACCTTAGTTGTAGAATTTCATGCTCCACTGTTGTAGAAAGACTTAGACCTTAGTTTTATATACTTTTCAAAGTCAATATAATACTGGATATCAATAAGACTCTCTGCTTACCTCCTCAAAAGAATAACATTTTGAGTGTAATAATTTGAGTTACATGATTGGTGCTGAACTTCCAAGTCTCACTAAGCCTATTGCAGAAGGGAAAATCTCACGAATGTGGCATGTTTTGCAAACACAAAAGACTGAAGAGGCAACTGCAATGTTATGCAATTATCAAGCTTATTAAACTGGGTCCTGGTGCAGTGATGTCATGTTGACTTGACTGGGACGCCCTGTTTTGTTTGAATAAACAGGCGTTGTTTTTTCAGTGGAATGCCAGAGTCTGACCCCAGACAGGAACCAAAGGAGGACATTCGTCTGCTCAAACACCGTCACAGACAAAACATCGCACGCAGTCAAAAGCTGGTATGTTTTTGTCACTTCAGAGAGGAACATAAATCCTACTTTTGATTTTAGCTGTCACAGTTAACACAGAGATAAAAGTGTGTCAATGCCTTCATTCTATCATTCTCTCCCAAGAGCCAAAATAAGCTATCATTACCTGGAGGCAGTCTCAAAGTGCTGTAGGTAAGTCATTCATTATCCATCTAGGAACAGGCTTGATTTGACAGAGTGAGACACTATGATAAACATAACCACAGTGTGTACTAAAGCAAGATGTTTGAGCTGAGCACATTATAGCTCTTTGGGTGTAGCATAAGTTCTTTGTGTTGTGATGTTATGTTGTATAATCTGTTCTCGTTACCTACACACCAGAGATATAAAATACTTAATGTGGATAAGATAAGGAGACAGATTAGTTAACTACAAAATGGTTGAATATAAGTAACGTGATACTTTCACATGAAGTTATAATCAACCACCTCCTCCTGACTCCTAACACATGATTGCGTGCTTATAAAATGTATGACAGATATTTGAATAATAACACAGGCAAATGGTTTGTGTGGATTTGTGTGCCTCCATAAGCTGTAAAGCAGCTGCCTTCTCTTCTCTGACACTTCTCTGAAGTTTCGTCAGCAGCCCTGACACGAGCGTGCCGCTGAGCTGATCGAGTGGAGGGTGAACTTAAAGTTGCACGTCAGGCTGAGCTCTTAGAGTCGACGGGACGGTGGATGAATTAGGTGATGTCTAAACACCGGATCCATAGCTTGGGCACGCAGAGTGGTATAAATCAGCGCCCCAAATATCAAGCCTTCACAGCCATGTGTGTCCTGCCTATACAGTTACATTCATGGATCTGGAAGAGATTAGAGCTTCCACACTAACAATGAGCCATGGGATGGTTTATGAGGAGCTGAGCATTATCAGGCATGGGTGGTACGTAACAGGAGGGAACATCGCCACCCATTATTCATGGTACATGTGAAGCTTATTTTGGAGCACTCTGGGTCTAATCTGTGTTTGGACCATGAATAAGAATAAGAGGTGCAGTCCACAGACGACCAGCAATCTGACTGGGACTATAAGATGTTTAACCACACTTTTTTATGAGAAAATGCTCCTGTACACCTTTTGAAATCATTGCATGAAGCCATACTTTCTTTAAAGCTGCACTATATTTTGTTTATTTTTCTATGGAAAGAAATTCTGTGTAATGTGAAAGGGGTGGCACTCAGGAACATATCCACCGAGAATTATTGCAAAACTCAGCAGTTCCTCTCAGCGTTTTAGTGTCTTTCAGCTCATTGTTTTGGTTTTACAGCCCACAGCTCCACTGTTTTGGTTCAGTCTCAGTGCTTTTATCAACCTGTTCCCAGCAGCAGCAGCAGGCAGCTGTTATTCAGCAAAAAAGCTCTAAAAACCCACTGTGCACTTCCTGCCAAGCACCAAACAGCAGACAGACAAAGTTAGTGACTAGCTGAAGAACATAGTGGAGAATTTAGCAGCTAGAGAGCTGAGATGTAAGAGGAATTTTGTCTGTCTATGTGACATTCACCAGTAACCAGTCACTCTTTCCAGAAACAGTGTCCCTGTTTACTCTGGCTGATCCACAGAACCCACTGTATCCACACTTAAATTTGATTCACTTCCACTGTATCGGGGTGGAGGCAGAAATCTCAGAGATATATATCTCAAAACTTAGACAAATAAAACCAAATCTCTGCATGGCGAGATACCGATAAAGGTAAGTGAGAAAATGTGTTTTTTGTAATTTGGTTGACCCGACCCTTTAAAACCCCTTTTTAAATCCCAGCTGCAGGACTTTTCGCTCTGTTTCTCCTTGTCTGAGAAGAAGAAGAAAATATACTGTGCAAGGTCCATCTGCTTTCAAAGACCCCTTACATCATATCATATCATCATTAGACCTCAACACAGAAACATAAATTCCAGCTTTGGCTGGACCTCAGTTTCTGTATTCCAGTGCACACAAAGAATCTGACCTCAAGTTAATGTTATCAGGCCTGAGCTTGGAAGGCTCAACAGGCCGTGACTTTGTAAACTGACGCGTGCCATTGGTGTTGTTTGATCCAAATTCAGGTCAGGTGGTCTTTTAACTAATTTTTCTTTTCACTTTTGACTGAACATCTGCCCAACATCTGGCCACAGTACTTGTCCTCCTCTCCTGATGGGAGTGGAGTCATGGAGTGCTAAACTAACCTTATCCTCCGACTTTCTTTATATTCACACCAAAAACTCCCTGTGAGCACAAGCAGCTGCTGCTTTCCCCTTTTACTTCATTAATAATTCAAGACCCTTTATTCACCATGAGCCCTCATGTGGAATTCCTGCCAATTCAGGCACAGACCTGATTGGGAATTGAACTTATTCTAAGTGCTTAGAAATGAGCCAGAAATAATGTAAGATACATTTAACTATACATGCATGCAATATATGTGTAAAAATAGACAAATACGAGTGTGCTCAGTACAAGTGTAAAAAAAACAGTTATATAAATTACTCTCCACCTCTGCACCTCCTCCCTGTTTCATCATTCATTAATGTTATCTCTCCTCAGCATGAGGTATAGACTATCATCGTGCTGTAAAGCAACACTCCCTTAATCGACTTCATGTCTGGCCCATTTCCTATGCTTTTTAAATCAAACTAAAACAGATAGCCCCATTAAGAATGCACTGTAACTCATATAAGTAAGAAAAGCCAGGACTGAGCTGGACATCGGATGATTTCAGCATTCAGTTTTGGATTACTGAGCTTTTTGAATCTCACAAATTTAGCTGTAAATCTTTCCTTTGGTTTGGCGAGGACAGATTTACATTACTGTACGTGTTCCAGATACTGAAACAGAAAACTGCAAACAGTGAAACTGTGTCTTAGAAGTAAAGTGTTATGAGCGGAACCTTTTGGAGTTTACTCCTGTGAAGCCAGTTTTTCACACATTGTGCAGTGTTTGGGTTTTGCGTAGAGGACGGGCTCAGTAGTGTGTATGACACGTACTGCATAAGCAACTTCTAAAGGGAATAAAAAGCGAATCATAACTGGCAAACTGTAAAAGGAAGCAAAACACTTCACAGCACATGTGCTTGCCAAGTAAAACACAGGCCATTCAGTCGCGGAGCAGCAGGAGTGTGTGTTACACTCTGTTCACCCTGAATGTATTCAGACATGACGGCAGCACCTGAACATCTACTGTACGGGTGGGATAGTTTGGAATAATGGGATTTAGTCTGAAATGCAGTACAGCACCTCATCTGGGGGAAAAAAATTGAACTGCAGTATCTCTGTCCAAGGCTGAATTAGCAACTGGGCAAGGCAAGCAGCTGCCCCAGACTCTCAGGGGCCCAAAGCCCCCAGGGTCACTGTTAGGTTGTGGTAATTTGATGTATTGATTAATATAAACTGGAATGTGAGGGGTTTCAAACGGGTGATGTCGGTTCGTCTGTTGGAGCTGAAGATTACCAGTTTGAAAGTGAAAAAAGATCTGTGGGTTTGGAATTAGAGGATCGAAGCTACATTAGCCACAACTAGCATAACACACCTCCGACCAAACTTTCGGCTTGCAGGTTAATCCAGCCCTCTCTTTGTCAAAAGCTAAAATCTGCGTTGCAGCTACTACAAAGCCATCTTATTTACACTTTGCATCTTGTTTAGTGACTTATTTGGTGGAAGTTCACTGACCTGGAGCAAGCCATCAGCAGGCTGCAACATCAGGAAGATATTGACAGGGTTCAGGTCAGACGAGTGGGTCTTGTGTGGGGAAAATCATTCACACAAGAAAGGGGAGCGAGGCCATGGTCGTGGCAGAGGTGACCACCACACACCAGGCGGGTTGGAAGATCAAGGCAGTGTCACAGGGAGGAAGGAAGCTGGGAGGTTATCATCATTCACTTGGTTTGACCTTTGGAAATCCCTGCACAGCTTTCTCATCAGAGTAACCTACGACACCCTGGCCTGCCTGCACCAGTGGTTCAGCAGAGAGTGAGTGCTGAGCTGCCCCTCTCTTGTCAATGCAAACCTTCAACACATCCTGTCAGCAAGACTAAAATGTCTCAAGGGCGCTACAGCTGGTGACGTGAAAAGGAGGCCAAGATCCTGGAAATCTGTAGGTAAGAGGGGAAAAACTAGAAAAAGGGGAAGGATATGCATGTCCAAATAATAACAGGCATACAAACAAGAAAAAGGGAAAAAATGTCACTGAGGGACTGTTGAGATCTCTACTTTTTATTTCGAGGACACAAACAACAGTGACTCTTGAGTAAAAAAATCTTATTCATTTCCTCAGGATAGGAGGGAACACTGGGAGGAGCACATCAACACTCCTCTCCTCAGGCAAAAATGACCACATCCCTCCGCCCAGACATAGTGGTGTGGTCCTTGGCCTCCAAGACGGTTTTCCTCATTGAGCTTATCATCTCAGGGGCAAGGAGGAAGGCTGCAGGGTTGTCACACATCAAGGGTAACAGTGGCAGGGTGTTGCCCCTCCCAAAGGAGAGTAGGTCAAGTACTGGGCTTAAAGGAGCAAAACCCCAGGTATTACTATGAATCTGTATAATATTCTGAGTTGTTGAGGACAAATTGGCACTTTTGAAGTGTTTCATTCATGTCTCACTGAATGTGTACTAGATGCAAGAGAACAAACTCATCTGACCTGGATGGTGAAAAGAAAGTCAGACTGTGCCTTTAATTGGCAGGAGTAACATCCTTTTCTTCTTTTGCTGTCTGAAAGAAAGTTGATTATGATTGAAAAATGTGTATTCTCTGTCACACTAAAGCCTAGTCCATGTTTCATAACCAAACCATGACTTACCTACAATAGAGTACAGCGCATAACTCACATGGCTGCTGGGAAAAACCACACAAAAGGATGTTGTGTTTTAGCTGAGTCTGGGTGAGTTTGTTTGTGGTGTATGAATTCAACGCAGCAAATGGAGCAGTGAAAACATTTCTGAAACACATTCCATTGGAGCTTCTCAGTTAAAACCCATTATTTTAGGAATCTGGAGACGATATGGAGGACATTAAGTTGTGGGATCATTTTGACAAGAACCAAAGAAATCAGAGGCAAAACATTTTCTCTGTATTTAATATATAACAAAACACATGTTACACATTACAATACCAAAGGAATGCCTCTGTTCTTGTAGACACATGTCCGTGTCTCCAGTCTTTTCTACTCTCAATGTGAAATCTTTTCAGTGTAAAAACATACATGTGTAACCAATCACATGACACAATGCGCCCTATGTCAGCATATAAAAAGAATATGTTGTTTCCTACAACAGACAGTGAGTAAACTGTATAACTCAATGTTTGTGACACATACGTCAAGCTGTGGCACACACATACACACAACACGCACACACACCCACAACTCTAACGTAATGCAGTGATGTTTTTTGTTATTTGGTCCCTAATAAACACTTGGTTGTTGCACACCACAGCTGCTGCCTACATGAAAGTAGTAAAGCTATTAATTCATGTTATTTGGTCATAAAAGTTTTAGCCGTCTGTGGTCTGTGTGCTGACACAGCAGGATTAATACCACATGGACATGTGCATTTTTTCCACTATAAGCACTGATGCAAAATATAGTGACAGTGCTGTTTATTACGTAACACTGTACATTTCAGAAGAGATGGGAGCTACATCTATCTGCTCTTTAAACTCAGTAGTCCCAGTTGAAGCCTCCAGACAAAAAGAGAAGAAAACTGAGAAGTTAATAATTCTCCGTATGGTCGGTGTAAATCATTTAAAGCACAAATGATTTCTTTAAAGGAATAGTTTGACATTTTGGGAAATACACTTATTTGCTTTCTTGCAGAAAGTTAGACAAGAAGGTCGATAAAGTACCACTCTCGTGTTTGTACGCTAAATATGAAGCTAAAGCCAGCATGTGATTATCTTATTATCTTAGCTAGCTTAACAAGAGGAAGACAACAAGACTGGAAGACAACAGGAAGTCACTGCAACCAGCCAAGAAACAGTGCAGCACATAATCACCTGTAAAACCACAACTGTTTGTTTTTACTTTTTTTACTTGTCTGTTTTTTTGTCTTTGCCTTCGGACAGACCCAGGCTAGCCCCCCCCCCCCAGTTTCCAGTCTTTACACTGAGCTAAGTTTATAAGCAGCTGGCTGTAGCGTCATATTTAGTGCACACACATGAGAGTGTTATCAATATTCTCATCAAACTCTTAGCAAAAAAGTGTATTTCCAAAAAAGTCAAATAATATTATATGTACAACACAGAACACACACCTTTTTAGATCATTTATGAAGCTTAATCACATGAGAGGACTCGAGATTGATTGACATTACTTGTCTGAAGGATTCAACTGATGTGACATAAGGTTATGATCAACAGTGAGACAGCAGGACTAAAACACAGAGCCAGTGGCTCGACTAACATGATGAGGCAGCGTTGGATGTGGAGCACTGAGCAAACATCAGTGTGTGAAGACTTTGAATTACAACACGAAAGAGGCAGTTCAAATGTATAGTATATAAATACAACTTGATACAAAAAGATTAACAATATTACTCTACTGATACTAGCAATATTCAATGCCCATCAGATTACTCACACCACTCACACAAACACACACACAGTACAATCCTACATACACAGTACGGGCAATGATTTTACATATTTACGATCACTGTTTTGGTTTTACAAATGAGTGACAATATTCATATGATTTCAGTATCAGCTGTTATAATAAAACTTGCTTTCTAAGTGCTTTTAAATCAGTCCATCAAAGTTGATATTAGCCAGCGTTTCTACACGACTCAAACAGATTTCTGTAAAAAAAGATGCTGGATTGGCTTTTTTCTCTCCTCACTGTCATCTAATGTCAAACACAATGCTGATAGTGGACAGATTCTGATAAGAACAAATCAGTTGTAACATAAGTTTACATTGAATTATAGCCATTTAGATTTTGATAGAAACAGTGTTCCAAGAATGCTAATTGAGTTTTGAAAGTTTCAGATCTGCGGTGGGTTTTCTACAGCTACAGCAGAGTACTCAGTCTCAGACATGTTGGAAGCCTCGATGAGGCGCGCCAAACCCGTCCTCGTGGAGTATTTAAAGATGAAGGCCTTCATGAGGTCGTAGCGGTAGTTTCTGTTGATGAAGTTGTAGAGGATGGGGTTGAAACAGCAGTGGAGCAAAGACAGGCACTGGGTGAGATGTAAGGCCACGTAGATCACATTCTCCAGGCCACAGGTCAGAGGCACCAGGCCCAGCTGAGACAGGGCATCAACCAGGAGGACGCCGTGGTATGGCCCCCAGCAGCCCAGAAACACCACAATGTAGGCCAGGATCACCCTGCGGCTCACACGTCGCTCCTGCTCCACTGTGGAAGACAATGAAGAAGAAGAGGAGCGGGCGAAAGCTCTGGCTAGCAGTGCGTAAAACACTGCAATGACAGGGAAGGGGAGAACAAAGCCCAGCAGGATGAAGCTCAGCTGCACGCCCACCATCCACTCCCTGGGGTTTTCCTCTGGGTACACAGGCCTGCACAGCATGGTGTCACCATGTGTTGATTTCACTGTGCGCAGGAAGTAGGTGTCCGGCAGGGAGGCGACCAGAGCCAGAAGCCACACCCCGACACACGCTCCACGGCGGATTAGCTTCCTGCGCACGCCTCCCTCGTTGTCTCCGTGCTTTGTCACGCTTAGGTAGCGGTCCACGCTCATACAGGCCAGGAAGAAGATGCTGCTGAAGAGGTTGACGGAGAACAGCAGGTGTGTGAGTTTACACGCCACCTCACTGAAGGGCCAGTGACCATGCTGGGCCAGCGAGCTCACCCACACGGGCAGGGTGGCGCACACGCACAGGTCTGCGACTGCCAGGTGGGCGATGTACATGTGTGTCTCATGGCGAGGGGTGGAGTCTCTTTGTGCACGTATGTTTACCCAGAGGACCAGAGCATTAGCCGCCAGACCGATGATGAAGATGAAAGTGTAGAGGACACACATGGAGTAGAGCAGAGCGCTGCGGTTGAACGCTGTGGCACACACCATTGCATCCACATTCGATATGTTGCTGAAGGCTTCAGAGAAGTTGAGGTCCCCCCACGACTCCCACAGGTCCTCCAGCTCACTGGTGCTCAGACTCATTTTTTCAGCACTGGGAGACGACCACAGACCACTGGGAGGTAACACACACCACCTCTGACTGGGATAGATCCTGTAAAAACAAGACATCAACTCATCATTTCTTGCAGCATACATTTATCTGGATAAAGATCCAACAGAAAAATGCTACCACTTTTTTTCATTTAACCTTCTGGTATCATATTTAAAAAACAATTTTCTGTTACACATGTGGACTCGAACTGCATGAGCTAATAAAACACAAAGCAACTTGTGGTATGCCACCAGATCCTGAAGAATCTTAATGCGGTTAACTTGTTAAAACACTGCTTTCATGAGTTAATAGAGGCTCTCTGTTGCCGTGTCACAAGCGCAGGAGCTCTCTGTGATTGATGTGCAGTCAGGGGGCAGTACAATAAATGTTTACATTAGCTCCACTAGCACAGAGTGCAGATTAGACATGAGGAAGTGGGATCGAGAAATCCAAACAGGGTGTATTTCCGGAGTGTTCCGCCCATTCCAAGATAAAGTGTGGGTCAGGGTGGGAAACATGATGCCATTTTTAAGAATATTTTCCCTTAACATGCTTGTTATAGTAAAAGAAAAGCCCATGTTTCTCTTCTGCTCTTGAAGGAGAGGGTGAGAGAGGAGCTGTCAACACCCAGATGATCAAAGAAAAGGCAGCTCATAACCTCGAAGACGTCATTTTACAACATCTGAATCTCATAACACAGGAACACATGCACACAATTTCAAATACAGGGTATATTAACGCTATGAGGAAGGTGACTAGAGCAATATGCAAGATCACAGAGGCAGTAGTCTACAGCAGCTTGGCATGCCAATAACCTGGCATGATTCTTTTGAGCCTAAACGGCCACTGAAATGTCCAACCCTGCATGCACAGATGTTTACCTTGATGTCTCTCTCAGCTCCCCTAACTGGCAGCCTGCCACAGTGGAAGAGATCAGAGGTGAAAGGTAATAGATCAAAACCAGAGCACGAGTGGCTTAACCCCGCTGTTGCCCCTGACTGACTCGTACACCCACAGAGTGAATTGTGTGCAGAGATCAGCGGGAGGCTAGAAGCCTGCAAAATGGTCCGACCTATAGGGGTCACTGACCACTGGGTGACACAGCACGCCGGAAAGCAGTGAAATGTGACCGCGTCAGACATCTGTCTGTGAAGGAGACTTGTGCTGTACACAAGATAAGTGGCACAAAGTCACAGAGGATGATGAAAGAAAAGGGTAAAGTGAAAATAAGTATATACAAGAACACCTGGAACATATTAAGATGTGCAGCTGTCTAGTGTGTGTTATGTCTGCCTTTGGTATCTGTAATCAGTGTATTTTGTGTTTCCATTTTATACTACTATAAACTTCTACTCCATCACATTTCAGGGGCAAATATTGTACTTTTTAATCCGCAACAGTTATTTGATGGCTACAGTTACCGGTTACTTTGCAGGTTCAAATTTTATACATCCAAAACATATGATCAGCTTGTAAAATATGATTTATTGTTACAGATTAAAATGCCCGGTAGTATGCAAAGTAGTTCAAGTAAGGTCTATGTCGACCAGCTGCAACACCAAAATGCTGTTTAGATGTGAATACCTCACTAATAATAATGACATAATCTGAAAAATAATAATATAACACAGAGGTGCATCAATGTGATGAAGTACTTTGCTTTTTGCAGATATTTATCACTGGATTAGGCAAACATGTATTACACACACTGTGATGCATGAATATTTTGTACTTATCACCAATAAGGAGTTTTACTTTGAATATATCTCTCTGATAATTATTTCTGTGCTTTTACTCATTTTAAATGCAGGCCTGTAATGGATTGTTTTTTACATTTTAGTACTGCTACCCTTACTTAGTGATGTGGCTAAAAACTCTTTCAAGAAATCCATCAAGAAATTATTTTACTTTCAATTACTTACTGAGACACTGGAGAGTGCTGTTCATTCTAATAGAGGGATTTTCTGAGATAATCCCTCACAATGCTCTCTGTCTAATTCCCCTCATATTATATGGAAAATACCTGGAGGTGCCAGGTAGCCCCACAGGCTTCAAGCTAATTAACCTTTTAACACCCACAGAACCAGATAACAGAGACAGCACATACAGCTCCTCTCTCTCTCTCTCTCTCTCTCTCTCTCTCTCTGCTTCTCCCCCCTTTCACCCCGCGAGCATCCAGTTACAAATTAGCTGAAAACGTCTTTTGTTACTCAATACACAGAAAATAAAAGCGATTGAAGGCCATTTTCATGTGCTAATGCTGTCGACAAGAATGGTGCAGGTGCAGCCTGTTTGTCAGAAGTGTCTCCTGTCAGTCTCCGTCTACAGGCGCTAGTTTGGGGGCACAATCTTTTAGGACAGCACGTCAGGTTTCCGCGTAGATTATCAGTAAAAGTGCGTCATTACGCTCAAGCATCGAGTCCAGCGAAAGATACCAGACTGCTGCTGACGGCAAACACATACAATGCCACTGTTGTCATTGTTGATCGATATCAAGCTGGAAACAAACCTCTCTTATCAGATGTCAGCTCGGTATACAGTAGCCTGACTCCGTGTTTGAACTGGGAGGCAAGTAAACAGCGCGGAGACACGCCGGGAAGATGGACACCTACAAAAAATCACTCAAATGTTGCTGAAATATTCCTTAAATAACTTTTTTCTCTTTTAGTAACAATATTGAGCATGTGATTGTATCCCGGTTTGATCTCTCTATTAATAAGAACTAATAAAGTTGTTAAAGGGTATTCCTTAAACTAATTGAGTACATTTTCATATATGCCGATAATCGCAGGTATCGATCATCTCTGAGGCTTATTAAGTGTTGTTACAAAGCCGAGAAACTACTTTTACACCCGTTCTCCTGCCCCGCATGAGCTCATGTAAGCAGCTTACCTTTTTTGGTTCCTCCTCCCTCTCTGAAGTCTCCTCTTTTAAACAACAGATTTGTTGTCGCTTAGTTTTGGTGCAGAAGGATAACTTCAACTCCACTGCAGGAAACTTGTGCGCGCCACAAACCTCCGCCTCCTTAAATGACTCCTGCTCCTTGTTGTGCACTTGCTCTTGATACTCAGAAGAGCTACGCCTCCAAGGCTGGTCCTAACAGCTCTGCGTATTGACATGGCATCGCCTCAGGCGTTCAATAGGCAGCGAGCAGCCCGGCGAGTTTCGGCCAAGATGAAAAAAAGAAGAACACGCGGAATTTCCTGCTTACGACGCACAACATAGTACATAACACAAAATGTTCACATTGCTGAACATTATATGTCACTTCATGCGAGTTTTATGTGGCATGCAGGTCTATACATGTCTATAACATGGAGTGCAGTGCACTGTAAGTACAGGACAATATTCTGTTATTGTCATTGTGTTATACAAAACGTTTTACTGAAATGGCTTTCATCTAAGGAAATTGCAATAATATTGAATAGTATATGCAAACTTGAGAAATAGTACATTTTATATAAAATCCCTAAGCTTTAGATATGACACTTTTACCTGCACATATGTTCTGTAACAGGGACTTTTAAAATATAATGCACAATGAATAATAGTATGCAAACATAATCATGCAACATTCAGCATTAAACTGAATGTTGTCATAGGTTTTTATATGGTGTGCAGGTATATACTGTACAAGTCTATAACTTATTCGTAAAGTATGCATAATATTCGATATTATTAACATGAATATTTAAACTTTTTAGGAAAGTGGCTATCAGAAAGATGTAAAGATATTATATTTTACAGGCAAACCTGTTCAGATGCTGCACACATGTTCTGTAACTGTTCTTTTGTTGTTCAAAAGATCATTTAGTGATAATAATAACTTAATACAAGATTCAGCATTAAACTGTATATTCTACAGCTTGCACATATTTCTGTCAATTACTTCCTCAATCATATAATTATAAAGTATATATGACACAATATTCTGTATAATAAAGCATAATATTATATATTATTTCTATCATTATAAAAAGCATATAGTCTAATCTAAAAAATCTGTAGAAAGGGGGCTGTAATCATGTAAGATAAAACAGTAATATATATTATATGATAACTTTGATCACAGATTTTTAAATTGCAATGGATTTTTGTCATGATGACTGCTATTGAATAAGGGCAAACCTTTAAACCACAAGATATAGGGCAAATGTATAATAAACACAAATGCACGATTAGCCACATTAAACCATATTACAAGTGCACCTCCTCGTGCTCCCTGCACTGCCCCGCCCCAGTTATCTAAATATGAAACCAGAGCTGCAGACATCCAGTTAACCACATCTACTGTCATCTGCTTCCACCCAAAACCAACAAATGGGTTAAACCCAACGTCCAATCTCACAGACGTAACTGAAAACACCCTCTGAATAACGGACAACACCTACAACCGTATTCACGATTTACATTTTTGGTGCCAGTTTCTGGTATGTAGAATCATTTTGAACAAGCTGACCAAATAAAGGTGCTTTTTTTTTATTAATACAATGCTTTTCCTGAAACTATGAACAACAACAACATCAGCTGCAGAAGCCTAATGTGTTTCATTGTCGTTTGAGCCTTATTCAGTCTCACTTCAGGCACGTCCTTTTGGAAGCAACACAAAGCCGAGTGGGAGGCTCATGTGTTTACTGAGAGCTGCTGAAAGCTCACCTGCAACTCTGGTGGCCTCACAGCTGCTCCCACCAGGGCAATTAACCCTAAGTTCAATACAAAGGCAGCATCACAAAAAAGAATAAGAAACTGTGGAATTTATAGAAGTATATACACGTTAATGATGTTTGAATTGTCGAATCATGATAATATACTGTGATGGAGCTCAGAGGTGAAAGTGAGTCTTTTGATGTCATGTCCAGTGACTGAAGTATGTCCAGCATGTTTGCTCAGGAAAAAGATATCGTCGACTCGTACAGGTCACCCCACTGAAGTTTATTTTGACTGTATGACCTATTTCACTGATGAAATGCAGCCAGCAGGCTACTCTGACCTCATTAAAGAGCAGAGTAGTGAAGTCAGTTTCAATGAGGCTTTAAAGAGAGCTCCCACTACGCACGCATACCCATTGTCCTCCATATCAGGAGCATCAGGGGGGATTTGTAAGCCTTTCTGATAAGCATCCGTAGCCCTGCAGACTGCTGCCAACCTCTGTTCTGCAGTCCTGATTCACAGGGAGGCCGGACTGGGAACAGCAGGGGTGTGTGTGTGTGTGTGTGTGTGTGTTGAGAAAAGGCCATCCAGCTACCATACACTTTCTGTTAGAAAAATATTCTCATGAAGAATCTATTTAGAATAGGATGGAAGAGGATTACCTTAGATACATTTTGAGTGATGCAATATCTCAAAAACTACTATGAACACACAACAAAAAGGAAACTTAGAGAAAATTTAATGCAAAGGGCAAAATAAAATGGAATTAAGTGAAATTAAATTAAATTAAAAACGGAACAGAAAAAGTTAAGGCCTAGCTAAAGACCCAGATATTTCCCTCAGAGGTTGGTGGAGACCAAAAACAGAGCTAAAAGAGAGTGAAGAGATAAATAAAATAGGCCTGACATAATACAAGTTTTGACAAAGACAATGTGGCTGGGATGAGGAGTTTTGCTCCATTTGTGTGTTCATGCTCAAAACAACATCCTGAGTTTTATCCACTCTTCAAACTCAAAGTTTTGGAGAGTGCATCCACACAGTATGGCTACTTTCAACAAATCCTACAGTATTTTAGACAGGCCCAAGTTCATCGTACATGTTTTCACAAACAGGATAAACAGAACGATCAAGAGATAAGTAGATGGAAAAGGGTAGGCGACTGCAAGAGGCAAACAGGGTGGCGATGACGTAAACGAATGAGGAGGGTGGATGGGGGGGGGGGGGTGGAAAACAGAGGAAGAAAGATTGAGAGAGTTATTCCTAATGACTGCTGCTTCTATTGTAGTCCAGCCCTGTGTCACAGTGGGGGGTCTGACAGACACAATCTATTTTCGTGCAAATCTCCATTCAGAGGTTCCCCCTCAAACTCATTCTCGACCACATCTTTACCATCAACAGTCGACCTCCCTCCTACTCTGAGGCGCCCTCTTACATTTCTCTACTCCCTCACATTCCTGCTCTTCTAACCTCACTCATCTCTCACTTAATTACTTATTCATTTACAATTATCTTCCAGGAGGATAAGGGCCTGTGTGGGTGAAGCTGAAAGGAGTGGATGGAGCTTGTGCATGAACGTGAGGGAGCGATGGACCTTTTAAAAATTCAAAGGACAAAAGATTGGCAGCCATTTGTTCAATTGGACTTTGTCTCCGGTTTTGGAGCCAGTGTTTTCTCACTGAGGTGATCTTTTGTGTCTCTGAAGGATATGTTCATGCAGGTGCGTGTTTGGCAGAAAGAGTGCGTCCCTGTCTGGAAATGTAGCAATCAAGGCATTCCTCACATTGACAGAGCGGGACACCAGCCCATGAATGTCAGCGAAACCTAACACCTGCTCAAATGTCAAACATTTAAAAAAAAAAAAGTGAGATACCAAGAGGCTTTGTGTTAGACAGGTATGTGAAATTTTTTTTTGTTAAACCTGATTTATTTTGGCCACTTGGGGGCAGCAGAAACAAGCTGCACCAACATATCGTTACGTTTTAAGTTGATATGGGGAAGTTGTCAGCAAACAGTTGCTCATTTATACATCTAGCAGCCACAGAGCAACATAAGCATTCATTGGGAGTCATATTTCTGGCTATGTTGCGATGTTAGTCTATATTCACTCTCCTTTTAGATCTGCATTGTTTGCTCCATACCAATTTGAGGGAAATATCCGACTCGTAAGCTGCTAAATGTTGCACCATGTTCATCAGCTGGTTGCTAACTGTGTCTGCCTTCCATTTGTCGTGATATCTCAATGAAGAACTAAATAGTCAACCTCATGGTGATGCCAGAGGAAAAGTCAGGGGATCACCAAAGTCAGAAGGGTACATTGTCTGAGAACCATGAATGCTTGTACAAAATGTTGTGCCAATCCGTCAGATAGATAGAGATATGTCATTGAATAACTGAAGATTTTGACCTGACTGTGGTGCCAGATGAAAAGAGCCTCGACTGTCAACCTCATGGTGCTGCTAGATGTAAAATCAGGGGATCACCAAAGTCAGTAGGATTCATCCTCCAGGGAGCTTGAATGTTTGCACAAAATTTCATAGCAATAAATCCGATAGTTGTTGAGATATTTCAGTCTGGGTCAAAGTGGTGGACCAAATAGACATTAGACAGACAGACATGATGACTAAAATGGATAACCACAAATATTCATTATAGCAGCTTTAAAGTCTTGCGTTTTACATTGTCTTTCTCTCGCTGCCTTACAGAGCTCTCTCTTCACTCCTCTCTTGTCTCTGTCTCTTTCTCTGACCTCACCGAATCTGTCAGTGCCTTCATGCTGAGCTGTTGACCATGACCGGCTGTGGCTCATACAGTCCATTGACTTCGTCTATCATCTCTACACGCAGCAGTAACTCAAATAAAGTGCAAGTTCTGCTTGCACCAAGAAGCCTGACAGGTTTCTGTTCACCCCCACCCTTTCAGCACTCTTGCACGCACACACACACACACACACACACACCATGTTCATTAATATGAGCCAGGTCACTGGGATCATGCAGAAGAAGGGTAAAAAGCTGAAGAAAAGTCTTGCTCCAGGGGACACTGGGTGTCCCGTATGGATTAGTGAATGACAGAATCTGTCCACAGGCTGCATGAGAAGGTGTCCGTCTCTCTGTGTTCCCTAGAGGCTGTAGCTCTAATCTAGTAATCCTATCCTGACAATCCCGATGTATGCTTCACAACACGCTGCCGTTCCATGCTGCTGACACAGAGTTCACAGATAAGGTGGCTAACTTTCACCCCTATTGTCCTGTCATGCTAAATGAAAAATGGACCATCAGCACTGCTGGAATGCGTTGGTGTTTTGGAGAAGCCTGCAGCAATAGCTTCACCAGCTACATTACTTGTAGGTGTTGCCTTGCTAGCCTACAGCTGTGCACGGAAGCCTCTGTGTTGACGTACTGTCACTGGGATCAAGTTCATGGTTTAACTTTGAAACTTTTAAGTTGCATCAATAGTAAACAGCACAATTTAAAACAGACAAAGTGATGTTCCAATTGCAAACAAGAAATGTAAAGTTTTACAAGAGCATGAGCACTGAGGGAAAACTAAACACTGTGGGCTTTATAGGATATAAACACGACTCCATAGCACTCAAACAAGATGATGGAATAATGGATAGATGAATAAATAATGTAGATAAACATGTCAGAAGAATGAAGCCTGACTCACATTAATGGAAAGAGATCTAAATGGTGATACGCTGTAAATATCATGTCCTTTAAAAATGACCCTGCAGCACAAAATGATTGATCAAAATCGCCAGAGCAATATGTGATGGAAAATGACCTCAAGCCATTTTTCTCTGTCCCAGGTGGTTCTCATTCATGGTCTCCCCACCGATCGCAAACACACAACCAACACGGCACTGCAGGGGGATTACGGCCAGGATGTGGCAACGTAGGCAGCATCTGGAGTTGAGCCCTGTGCGCCTGGAGCTCCTAGTGAGGGGCACTAGCACTCCCATTCATCTAGTCTCTCTTCAAAGTCTGATCTGTAACCCTGAGCTTCAGTTACATCTATTACTAACAGGCAAAAACACATGAGGTCATTTGTAGTCTTTCATTGTTTACACCGACGTGTGACAGTGGGAGAAATATTCGAGGAAGATGCATAAAACAAAAGCCAGAAAGTGGATTGAATCCGAGATATAAAGGAAAGGAGGAAGGGATCAAACAGGAGTGAGGGACAGGAAGTAGTGTGGTCACCATGTGTCCGTTTCCCCCATCACTCTGCAGGACTTTGGTGGAGATAGTAGAGATCTGCTTCTCATTATGATATAGAAAAGGATTTAGAGAAGAGAGTAATGGCTGACTGCAGTCTTAACCCAGTCACTCTGACGCCCCAAACCACCAAAAGCCTTCCCCGAACCTTCCAGCCACACTCAAACCTCAGCTTGTAAATACGAAACAGCTTTGCGGCCTCACTTCAGCCTCCCAGTACCAGGCACCCCATACATCAGAGCCTGAATGGAGGCCAATAGCCTGATGTCCATCCATTCATCAAAACCATGATGGCAGGCCTTCCTAAGAGTTTCAAAGTTGCACAGTGCAGGCTTGCTTCCAGCCGAGCTGAGTTAAATGCATGTCAGGAGCCTGATTTGTGAAAGTGTTTGCTTATATGTGTGGTAAAATACATTCAGTTCTCCTCAGGAAAACGCCTCCAGTGAACATTCAAATCCCTAATGAGCAATAGATGTGTGAAAAGTCCCATTGTGGTAAAAAGTTTCCTGTGTATTTTCACCCTGGTGAGAGGAGAAGACTAACACAAAAGAAGGATGGAGATGAGGATGAAAAGAGCAAGGCATGAAAGACACATCCTGCAGAAGTTCATGAAAAGAGGAAGGAGGCAGTGATTGTTATTATTTTTTCACCCATGTTTTCCTCTCCTTTTTGGACCTTGTAAAGAGCTCCTTGCTCTATTTGTGGTCTTGTTCCTCCACAGCTGTTGTAGTCCACCCTTTTTATAATTTTTCTATCCAGCTGTTCAGGCTGTGATCACAAGCATAGGGCCCGGAGAGATTTATCTTTGATGCACACACAAAAATGCATTTTCAGATACTCATCCAAGTAGTTAACGGCCTGATTTATGAGAAAATAAAACCATAAAACTACTTTATCTTCTGTCATGCCGAAGGCAGATCAACCTAAACTATTTTAACAACGTTGCATGTTTGAGAAAGGTAAATGTAAAGAAGTGTGTTGTCGGTCTCATACTGATTTGTCTTTAACAAGGACTGTGGGAACTTGCTGCTGTGATTGGTGTAGTTTGGGGGAGGATTGTGCTCAGATGTCCGAGTGAATTCCTCACTTTCATAATCACAGGGAACATACAATGGACACTCTGTGATACGAAGGTAAAGGGGGCAGTTAGAACTTCAGTGAAAGCTAAAAGGTAAACGCCAGTGTAGTTCTTCATTACAAACCTTTCCTGCTGCCAATCTTAATAAAACTGCCCCGATCTGTGCCTCACTTTCCTCATGTATATGCACACATGGACTCACTCTCACACACGCAGGCAAAGTTCAACAAGCTGTGGTTTTTCGTTGAGATATAATTGATTGGATTTTAATGTAGCCACTGAAAGAATGAGAGGATGGTTGATAGAAATTATTTGCCTCATCTCCCAGCCGGCCTCTTTTTTCCTGCACTTTAGTGTGTGCTTAATAGCTGACCTGTTAACCCTATGACATCTGGTGCAAACACGGGGACTCATTTATAGCCTAATCAAAACACCCAAAAGACAATGAAGAGCAATCAGTCAAATCTGGCTCAGCACGGCATTCTCAAGTCTCTCTTTATATCTCTCTGTCTTCATGTATATGTTTTTTATATTTACAATTTTAACTTTATTACAATCCTTTAAAGCCTTTAAATAGTTTGGCATTCTGGGAAATACACTTATTTTCTTTCTTGCCAAGAGTTAGATGAGAAGTTCAATACCACTCTCATGTCTGTACAGTGGATATTAAACTACCACTAGCAGCTGTTAGCTTAGCTTAGCATAAAGAAACTAGGGTAAACCTCAAAAACTAATTCCACAATGTGATGTTTTCACGCTTCAGTTTTGGTACAGAATAAACAAATGTTTATTGTTGTTTCCAGCCTTTGTGTTAAGCTAAGCTTGCAGACATGAGAGGAGAAGAGGTTCATTTAAAAAGTGTTTTCTCTAGAGTAGGTTGTTAGCACAAACCTGTAGTGTATGGTAAAGGTGATTAGTATCAGAGTTAGTCGGAATTAAGAACATCAGCGTTGCTGCAGCGATAACCACCCCGTCTGAAATCACATCAAATCTGGGCTACAAAGTGAACAAGCGTACTTCCTAAAAGCAAAGTATTCCTTTAACACAATCCTAGCTTGATGTTAATAAAATTCTCTGCGTGTGTCCACTCAACCTTCAGGCTTTATCTGAACATTATATTGATATTTTTTCTATCTGAATGATTGTGTGTAAAGCAGGACTGTTTTTCCGGAGACTCTGTTCCATGGCTGGTGTAAGACGGTGCCCACTTCCTCCCATTGAACCAGCCAAAAATGGCCTTCCCTGCAGCCAGGGTGGGAGAACTGGGATGGACAATGGGAGAGCAGGATGGACACCAGATCAGAGACTGTGGTATAACCCTTACATACATAAACACTCAATGCGCCCAAACCCGGCAATTCTAACTCCAACATGGTTTTCTGTTTGAGACAATGATGCAATGATGAAAAAGCAAGCTTCAAAATTTTCTGACAACAGTATGATTTATCCACATTACTTTGATCTACTGACACACAGTTGGCATATTTTGATTATAAGGATGAAGCTAATTATCGCAAAATGGTTCACACATTTCAGACACTTCACACTCAAGACATATTTTAACCTCACTGTCATCTACAACTCCTCTCATGTGGTGAGGGAGTGTTTAGCTGAGGAGCCTCAAGTCTTAGCACAATATTAAATAACAGAAATTAAACGTCCTTATTTAGGTAACTGAATTTCTTCTGTTTTTTGACAGCAAAAGGAGGAAATTATCTGAACATGTTCTTGGTGCACAGACAGGTGATTATGAAACTGGACCTGACTCAACACAAACACACAGTGACCTTGTGAAACCCTAGCTGTGAAATATGCACACCGTCAAGTTCCTACATGTCACAGGCTGTGGTCTGGACATCAGAGTGCAAGGCCATTTCCTTAAGTGTGCCCCCCCCGCCCCGTCCCCATCTCATTTCCTCCATAACCAAACAAAAGCTGCTTCTCTGGGAAAACTGCTCAGCCACTTATGTTTCCGTGTAGAGCCCAAACCTGCTTGCAGACTCTTTGGTCGTCAGCATGTCTATATACAAGGTACAGAGCACTTCAGCTTTAACGAGACGATTGTTCAAAATTACCAGTCCAAAACAAAGAGCACACAGCTCACCCAAACATTCAAGTCAAAACTTCCACAAGAATCAACAAGAGATGAAGCTTTATTGCTCTTGAAGAACCAGGAGAGCAGTGTTTATCATTACCCTCCAGCTTTGATCTGGCTGTTGGGTAGGAGTGGTTTCCCCAGGTGGGTTTCCACCGTCAGAGCAAAGTCCTTGCTTAGCATATTTCAAATAGACTTCAGCTGGAAACTCTTCTTCCCATCAAAGCAATCCAAGAGGAGAGGGGCGTTTCTCCCAAGAGGATCAGCAAATCTGAAGGCTCAGAACCAGAATACTATTCTAGAGATGGGACAAATGCAACGTGCTTTAAGAGCTACAAAAGGCACTATACAAAAAGATTAAAATAGAGATTTTACATGAAAGACCAATATGGCCATTAAAGTAAAAAAAAAAAAAAAAAAAAGGAATTCGCACAAGGTCAGGGTCAAACAGCTGATACATTATCAATTCAGCAATGATTAAAGTAAACAAAATCTTAATGACTGGGTGTCTGAATAAGAATCCTACCAATGTACTTTGTAATAAGGTTTTAGGGCCAAGTTGTAAACTGAAGGGAAAAAATATATGAAAAAGTGTAACCACTAACCTCTACATCTGAAAATGAAAGTCTGTGGCATAGAAAGTACTGTAGTGTTGCATACCCATTAACAGTGAAATATTTGCCAATAAGATCCAAGCAGAAGCTTGAGAATGGACAACATGTGGCCTAATACTTAGCGATTTGTCTAGAAAATGGCCCATTAAAATACTTCTGGTTTCCTCTAATATTTACTGAGGGTCTCCATTAAAGCTGAGCGATTCATGAGACAACCCAGAGGTGAATTATTACAACCAAGACTTTAGATTGAAATATTGTGCAAATGCTGACCACATTACACCAAGTCATTTAACTTCAATATTTCTTGGCAGTACCTCTTGTACATTCAGTACATGAATCCAGTCTTCATGACTAAATTACCAAGACTGTGTCTGTTCCAAGGGTTTAAGAAATGAGTAAGAATTTTAGTCAAGCTTTATTATACAATTAAAGACAAGCCTGACACTTAAGACCCTGCAGCATTCAGACTCCAGCTTTCATCTGGTTGTTGGGTGGTAGAGGCTTGCCCAGGTGGATCCCCACGGTCAGTCCAAACTCCTTGGTGGCATGTTTCTCACGGACCTCAGGCTTCAGCTGGAAACCCTTCTCCCCATCGAAGCAGTCCAAAGGAGTGAAGGAAAGTTGTTCTTCTCCTAGAAGGCCTTGCAGTCGTGTACGCCAGCCTTCGAGCATGGTGCTGCGTGCCTCAGAGGGAACATGAGATGGGGCCCAGAAGATCTGAGGGGCCAGAACCTGGAATCCACAGTAGTGCAGGATGCCATTCTGGAAAGAGAAATTAACTTTAGTGTTGATATAGTCACGTGAAGTGTTATGTTTGCCAGTTAACAGACCATTTCATGCTTGGTTGAGTCCATTTATCTTGAGGCAGTACCTGCAGTGGCCACAGTGTGACATTCATGTCTCCATTAATCCCATTTGAACTGAACATGGACTCATGAGACCCAGTGGTGAAGGACAGCACGGCTTTCTTGTCCTGTGCAGAGAGTCAAATAAAAAAAATGGGGTGAAGCCTTAAGCCTAGTAATGCAAAGCTCTTGATTTGATCCCTTACCTTGAAGATTCCCTGGCTGTATCGCTTCTCTTGTGAGTAGGCAAAGCCCAGTGTGAGCACCCTGTCTATCCAGCCCTTCATGATAGCAGGAAGAGTGAACCAGTACATCGGGAACTGAGAAGTAGGGTTTAACATTAGTTTTAACGTAGAGGGCTCAGCGCCAACACATTACAGTCTCTCAGGCTCTACCTGAAAGATGATGAGATCTGCCTCAGTGAGTTTACGTTGTTCTTCAGTGATGTCAGCAGACAGTTTTCCTGCCTCCCATGCCAGTTTGGTCTCCTCTGCATAACGGAAGTGATTGGCATTCTTAACTTCACCTGTAGAGACAAAATACATGCTGCCTGCAATTCTGAAGAGCAATCAAAAGCTGAACTTTAATGCCTGTAAGATTTAGATACCAGTGATGTCCTCAGCAGTAGCAGTGGCCGTAAACTTCATGGCATACAGGTCAGATACTTCTACTGTGCAGCCCTTAGCTGTCAAAACTTCCACAGCAGCATTTTTGGCTGCAGCGTTGAATGAGCCAGAGCTCTGGTGGGCATACACAATCAACACTTTCTTTGCTGCCAAAACCAAGAATCAAAGATTAAAAATATTACAATAAGCACACATCAGCTCAGAAACTTTGCAAGTGAAACACAAAATAAAAAAACCTCACCCATTCTGAAGCAAGATGTCAACTGGAAATTATGAGCTTTACAATTAGCTGGTCTGTTGGATGGAGAGTGCTGCTCATTCTGGAGCAAATGTCAAGATGCTTTTTTTTATACACCAAGCCTGGCTCATTTGCACTCTCACAGGTTCTGTCAATCAGCAATCAAGGTCATCAATCAATCAGCTGGCACTGGGGGAGTATCTCTCAGGCTTCTCATCCACATCTTTCACTGAATCTGGACAGCATTTTTTAACAGGGAGTGGAATTTACGTACCACTAAGAATATGTAGGTTTTATCAGCAAAGCCAGCTGCAGATTTAGCCTGTTTAAACACAGGATGAGTTTACAATAGTACTCTTGCGCATACATCTTCTACTTCAGGGCAATGTGTGATTTTCCCATTTGAGTCTGAGCGTATGTTTGTCTGCGTCTCTGTTTTCGTGTCTTTTATACTGTAACCGCGTGGATATTTGAGAGCATGCGTGTCTGTGTACAAGATGTTTAAAAAATTGTGTGCCACTCCTGATGTCTTCAAACCACATGAAGCAGATGTGGCTGAGTGATCCTCTCACTCTACTGTTACTGGTTTCCAGCTCTGTTTTCCTTTACATTACTTTCCTCTAAAGAAACAGTTGCCTGCGGTCGAGCCCACTCACGAACGTTGCCCTTTAAAAAAAAAAAAATAGACTCTGCAATGGACATCAAAGGCAGACATGAGCTGGCACACATCTGGGATCAAAATCAGTCTTAAGTCCCATTTATCCAGCCACTGTGAGGAGGAGGGGTTAATGAAGAACTACATAGGCGCACATGCATGCAGGCACACCACATGCGTGGGACATATGGATACGCTTTGTCAGCTATCTTTCTTCCCATTGTCTCTCCCTTTTCTCACTTACTGAGATTGATTTGAGTTTTACTGGTTGGTAGATACAGTATTTGTCAAACCACTACATGCATTCTTAATGTTTAAAATTATGAGGAATTTTGGTGTTTATGAGGTTTACTCTTTTCATCTCTGTGGCCACTCTGTGTTTTTTACACCATCACCACACTCGTATGTTGGTCTTCATTGTGCTTCATATTGAGCCTCTGGCTGCATTCCCTCTGTTGTGACAGGAAGGGATCATGTGTTTTGCTGGGAGGTATGTTTTCATGGATTGTGATGTATTGAGCGACATGATGCCCAACCGATTTGTTGCAGCACTGCATGATGTGCTCACAAGTATGTTTCACTCTTTCTACTACATGTGTCAGGTATTTGGTGTGTGCTGCTCAAGAATTTGATCCCAGTTTACGTGTCTTATTCTGGACATACAACATAAAAGGAACATATGCAGCCCATCTTTAGGAGCTCCTTTACATATAACCACAACCATTTAATTATGAGTACATAGGGGCATAAAAAAGTTACATACATACTTGTATTATCTTGTTTGTCTTTATAATAAATGCTGGATAATAATGTGAAAATGTAGCCTACAGTGCCATCATATGGCCAATGTCAGGAAATACAGCAATTTGGTCCTTTTTAGATATTGCCAAACTTTAAATAAAATCCTTCTACTTACTGCACTTAAATTATATAAATAAATATCCAGATACTACAAAAGTAAAATAAGATTATAATATTTCTTGTAAATGTGGCAGGACAACACTAACCTACCCATGGCGCGATTATCAAAGGGGCCTACCAGTGGCCAAAGGGGTCAAGAGGCCCCTAAGCCAGAGCATCTGCTAGAAGTGACAGTTGTTCACACTTTTTGTTGGAAAAAGATTAAAAATAAGGAAGTCCCAATATCTCCTTTCTTGCTCCTGATACTGATCTGAGTCATTTCATATTAAGACTCTAAGCTGAATAAGGACAACACATCCAGCTGCAGAAGATCTACATTAAAATTAGTAAAGAAATTTAAATATGTTTGGAAGCAGAACAGTTCTGCCTAAAGAAAATATAACCTGCATCACAGGTTTCCTTTGATGATTATATATTAAATTTTGTACAGTATCCCATAGTTTCTTGTATATAATACCTGTGGGAAGTGGATCTGCTGTGTCAGGAAGCTTTGGACTCAGAATACTAAAGTTGCGGTGCAGTGTCTGGATAACCTGCAAAATGTCACTGAAAAGAGGCAAGATGGCGATGGGGTGGGTGCAGAGAGCCTTTACGACATCTGTGCGCAGGAGTTCATTACCCCATAATCCATCCATTTTCCTACCAGACAGAAATTTCCCTCCTGCTTTTTACCACTAGATGGTGCCCAGTTTCTCTTCCAGTGAAAAGATTGATTTGGTGCAGTTTATGGTTTAATCACAGTTTGTGAATATCTGCCAGAGCTTTAGGAGGTTAAGGCCAAAGTGAGTAATAACCATCCAGATGGCGAGTCATGAATTGTGGCTCCATATTGTCAGAACAGAATCACTGTAAAGCATGCAAACTGCAACCTTTTACAGATTAATGTCACTGATCTAATCACTGGAATGACTATAAGTAAACAGAGCTCCAGGATTTACTGTGATACTTCTCTCTCTCAGCACTGCTGCCTGGCAGGGATACAAATTAAAAGTCATTCAAGTTGTTTCAGCTGGAGGAAGGTTAGGTCTTGCAGAGGCCTTTAAAGTAGCTTTTTAAGAAATGCTAAACTTGGCACTTCCTCCACTGTTTCATCATCATAATCAATTGATAAAACTTCTCTGAACTATAATTCTCTGATTATAGTAGAAAAACACGAATGACAAATAGCAGCTCTTTAAGACAGTGTCACTATCCCGGACCACATTTATTTTCCATGTAAACACAGCCCTGAGAAGTTAAACACAGAAATTGAGTTACTCATATCACCTGAAACTCAGTTACTTTTACTTAACTTTTAACAGAAGTTGATAATGAGTTTATTAGCTGTATTAGACAGCCAAACGTATGTGTGTGTGTCTGTGATTAAATTACATGAAATAACTTCTATGAAATTACTTTTCTCCAGCAAGGTAGTTAAACAGCATGTACTAGTCCACTAGAGAGCAGCATAGACCAGTAAGCGCCATGTTGCATCACATGCAGCAAGGAAATCACCCTTCCTCATGACTTTGACACGGCAGCAGTTGCACCATTGCTGGATATTCACACAAAGTTTGAAGTTGGAAGATGTAATAAAAAAAAAATTGTGATTGGTAAAAACATTATATTCAGATCAGACCAGAGCTCAGTTTTATACATTTATATCAACCAGCTGCTTCTGGGGTTTCACAAGCTGTTATTATGATTTTCTAATGAAACACAAGTGGCCACAAGAGGGTACATCTGCTGTATCCTTAAAAACTACCCGTTTACTTGAGTGAATGCTGACATCACCGGCTGCTTCCTCAGATATGCAGCAAAGATGACCGAGCATAAGAAAACCTCTTATACACCACGTTTTGGCTAAAGAATAACATATGTATCAAATCATTTGCCAAATTTAATTGTAGATAACTTGAACATCACCTTAAAAGTGGGCTGATTCATTCTCCTTGAACTCTTTCATCCTCTGACTTTTTACTTTAAGGTCAGACACAGACGGATAAAGAGAGATGGTGAACATAAATAAAAGGCCTCTTTACTGTTGAATGAATCAAAAAACATACATAACCTTTTTCATGTGTCACAGCAGGCACAGCGTACTGATCTCAAGGTGGAGGTCATGATCATTTTCTATTAATATTCATACTGTAGGATGGGTGGAACAGTGTGACTAAGACTGAAAACATCCCCACTGAGGTAGCTCTCAAAATCACAGAGTTAATGAATATATGTTGGGAAGAAACTGAGACAAGATCAAAACATTTCTTTCCATATCAAGGGATTCTCATTCTGATATCTATAATGATGGAAAACAATGACAGCCTCAAGAGAGAAAAGTGTAATCTAATCTTTCTCACACTTTCAGTTCCTCACACATCAGTGGTAGCCTCCCTTTGGATGAATGTTAACATCTCACAATGCTCTCCTTATTACTGTGTTCAAAGATGCTCTGCTCAGTCCGGATTGTCTGCTGAAATCTGGAAACTTTTTATCAGTTCACATTCCTGGCTGTTCTTATATCAAACCACTAAACTGCCCTCAGTTCAGTTATAAAGGGGTGATAAGGGTCTGCTATAGCTGACGGCTGTGAATGGGAGTTGTCTGGCAACGGATGGTCCCAAAACAGGGAGATATACAAGCCTCTTCTTGCAACAAAAAATAAAGAAAAAAAGGAAAAGAAAGTAGAATTGACATTGTGCAAAGTTGAAATGTTTTTTTCTTTTCATTTTAAATGCTCCCTGCCATTGTAGTTGTGCTTTATGTTTTAAGCAACAAGAGCAACATTTCCTTTTCTGAAGTCTCTTTTTACATTTTATAACTTTAGTTTGAAAATATTTATATATCTGCTATACTTCAATGGACCAGTCAATGCAGCATATTATAATCTCAGTCTATGCTCACATATTTTCCTTCTCTTCCGTCCTTATCGGGATAATAAGTCACTTACTATATGTTTGTCAGCCAAGTAAGGTTTTGTGATCCAAAGCCCCTGAAGGCAGCGCGTTGAAGTGATGTTCACCGAACCGTGACAGCGTCTAGCAGCAAAACGCTGAGTTACATTGTTAATAGAGGGGACGACAGACAAACCTTGTGCATGAGTCACTGCTTCCAGAGTAAATTCTCCGACTGAAGTGAAAGTCTCTGTCTTTATCTCTGTCTTTATCTCTGCCCCTGAGGAGTTAGAAACAGGTGTCCTCTGTAATGTCTGTCGCACTGAATTAGCTGAGCAGAAGTCCTATTTAAGTGGTTAGAGTAAGCAACAAATTGAAGTTGCTGCTTTTAAATTTGAAGGAGATAACTCTTGAATTTTAACTCACATAAAACCTCATACAGGCATTCCCCGGTGTTATTCTCAGGTGTGCAACAAATCAGTCTACTCTGCTTTTCCATTTAAGCTTCTCTTTATCAGTTCTATTTTGTAACTGCTTCATCCTGCTTCTCTGGGTTGTTCTTTCTCTTACTTTACAGTTGGGAATTTTTCTGCCCTGGCCTGAAAACAAAGCTGAACTAAGCGCCAGATTGGAATTGAAACTGTACAAAAACTTGTTAAGGTGATGGGCAGATTGCTTGTTTTGTTGTCAATAAACAGAAGACAAGGGGACAACTCCACTGAATTAAATTATAGCACAGCTCTTCACTTCACTTTACTTTGGCACAAACTTGGTATCACTTCTTTCAATTTCCTTGAAAGAACTGCTCCATCAATCATTAATTTATTGTATTATTAGAAACTTTATTTAGCTTAACTGAAATTAATCGATTAGCCGATCAACAGAAAATCAATCACTATCTATTTTCAGAATCAGAAACAGAATCAGAAATACTTTATTGATCCCCGGGGGGAAATTACACAGTTACAGGTGCTCCCATTCAAGAGTGGAAAGTAGCATAAATTTAGAAATGAGAAGTATGTACAAATATAAGATATAAAAGTTGAAAAGTTTGATGGCCTCAGGCAGGAATAATTTCCTGTGGCGCTCTGTTGTGCATTTGGGTGGAATGAGTCTTTCGCTGAAGCTGCTCTTGTGTCTGACCAGCACGTCATGGAGAGGATGTGAGACATTGTCCAAGATGACCCGTAGCTCGGACAGCATCCTCCTCTCTGACACCACCGTCAGAGAGTCCAACTCCACCCCCACAACGTCACTGGCCTTGCAGATCAGTTTATTGAGTCTGTTGGAGTCCGCCACCCTCAGCCTGCTGCCCCAGCATACAACAGCATAGAGGATAGACGATAGCACTGGCCACCACAGACTCATAAAACATCCTCAGCATAGTCCGGCAGATGTTGAGGGGCCTTGATTAATTGATTAATCATTGAAGTCATACATCCAGCAAAAGTGATAAACATTCCCTGTTTCCCTCTGTTTTGTATCATTGTACATTTAGTATCTTCAGGTTTCTGACCCATGATTGGACAAAAAAAGCAACTGGAGAACATCACCTTGGGGTCTGGGCATTATTCTTTATTTCAATATTTTATCTTTTAAAGGCTTAATGTTTGATTTATTAATTGAAATAAATCCCCACCAGAATAATCAACAATCAAAGTAATTGTTTGTAGCAGCCCTGAGACAATCAGTCAATTCTTGTTCATTTTTAATCTCAACAAATGCATTATTCATGTGGCTGTAATTTGTGATGAATACTTTGATCATTGACATTATTGTCTAAAGTGCCTCATTTTCCTTCAATAATTAATAAGAAAAGATAAAGTTCTAATGGAAGTTGTGCCAAAAACCTTGAGAAATGCAGCAGAGCTGCTGTAACGTCTCACCTCTCTTCCCATCCTCCACTCCCCTCTTCCTCCTCTTGCTGTAGCCATGGTGACAAAGCTGATCGATTAGGTGTCATCTGAATCCAAATCAGCAGAAACAATATATGACAGCAGATGGTAACCAGACAGGGAGGAGAACTGAGGGAGGGGGGTGGGAAAAAAACAGGGACCACATTAAAATTAAACTACTTAATTTGCATTTACAGTGTAACACATGAGGGTCACAGAAACTGGCAAACGGACATGACAGAAGGAAGTGATTTAAAGAAAGAGAGGAAAGGTGGACTTAAACCTGCAGTAATATATGTAAACACAAACAAACACAGTGGGTCAACACAAACATTTTCACCACTGAAATACAGATGTTGCACACGCCTTGACGTAAAGTTTTACTGTGGTGAGAGCAAAAGATTTTGCACACACATATTTGTTAACACACAGATGCACATGTGCATGCATGAGCAGATGAGGAGGAGGAGATGAAATTGTGAGGTTTGTGGCTCTGGCCTTTAAACAGATGGTGTCCAGGCGGAGACAGACGAGGAGTTAAACCCAGGAGAATTGGTGTAAAAAAAAAGTGTGGGGGGGGTGGGGGGGGGCACAAGGGAGACAAGGTGGATTGTAGCAAAGGGAACAGAACCTTAAAGTCCTCCTACAATATGTTCACAAGGGATTCGAGTGAAATCAAGTGGTTGTTTTTAAAGTGTTGTCCACAGAAGGTCCGGTTTTACAACCACAGTCCGGACTTTTTTCATTACCTGATTTGAATATTTTTAATGCATTTGGAAATAAAATAGATCATTAAAAATGCCTGGGTGGTGTTTGACATCTCCATGGCATTGCATCATTAGACCTAGCCAGGTGTCTGAGCTTATCCCCAATCTGCAGTGTAGAGTTGAAGTTCTGACAGATGTGGAGGGATCAGGCATTATCTGTTCATCAGACCTACTGTGAAGATAGACTGCAGTCAAACATGGAGCCTTTAGATAAAAGAGGTTTCTATCAGAGCTCTTACTGTAAATAAAGAAATTTCAGAGAAGTGTGTATATCTTACCCTGATTTGTTGATGCCAAGCTGCAGTATCTTATATGCACTATTTCGTATTTTTTGCATTTATTAGAGACTGTACACATTAATGAACATTGAATAAAATGGAAATGAGAGTTAGCCAAGATTGACTTATTTACGTCTGCAGTGCCTTGCTAAAATGTTAAAATGCCGCGTCCTACTGAGATGAAGATTTGAGCTCATGACACAAAAATCTCTTTCAGTGAAATAATAAACAAGTAAAATTGTGTTTGTGTCTCTAGTGTTTACTTTAGGTGTAGTTTTTTAGGTTTGGTTGTTTTTTGTTTTCATAAATAATCTCAGCACCAAGAGCTTCAGCCAGCTTCATGCCTCTACATGGATGGTATTGATTGTTAGATGGTAATAAATGACCATTTTCTTCAGGATGTACATGATTGTAATATATATACATATATATACAGTTAACTATTAAATGTTTTGATGGACAGAAAGTGACATTTTTAGATCTCATAATACTTCTAGATTCATCATACATGCCCCTATTTGCCCAGCCACATAGGGTATGCATCTATTTAGATTTTTTCAGGTGTTCTGCAAACACACTCTACATTCACTGCACACACACACTCCCATGACCATGCCAACACTTCACCCACTGACCCTCAACTCTCCCTGAGGGGGACATGGTCCTCTCATTCTGGCAGAGAGGCTGTATACCACAGAGCCAAAACTATCCTCATGGCATCCTCCTGAATATCATATACATCCCTAAATAAGGACGTGTCTCTTTTTCACCATTGCTGTTTTCACTTTTTTCCAAGAGTCTACATGTGATCTTACAGTCAGTGGAAATGAAAGTGTTTGAGACAATGTGCACTCCAAATACCTCAATATACATCCCATATCCAAATCAATGGAACAGCTACATTAAGTATAACCAGGCTGAAGAAATGCTAAGTACAGGATGCATTTCCTGCCCTCGAATCAATCAGGTCATCACTGAGAAGGGTGTGCAAATATTAATGTTTGCTAACAACAATTCTGAGAATCGTCCTGCGACGAGCAGCGTATCCAGGATGATATTTCCCAATTCGACAAGACAGAAACGGTCACGTCTAGGAGAGGGGACGTTAATGATGTTAGCCATATGCCAAAGCCTTCTCAATAATCACACAGGATCCCTGCTGAGCGTTTATGGTGCCATTTCTGACAGTGTCTGAGGAGACATTTTCCACCATCGGTACAGAGGCTGAGGCCCTTTGGTGATTTACTCACAATGATTATGTTAGTAATGATTAGCACTGACATTTCCCTCCAAGAGTCTAAAATGCCACCACACCTACCACACACCAGCCTATAAACACAAACTGAACCACAATATCAGGCTTTTGTACATACATACTGTACATATGTTGCAATAAAAAGGCACCAGATTGAGTGGCCTTTATTAAACTTGCTTGGTTAAATTAGCTTTTTGACTTTCAGCCCTCACACAGACTGCTTATCCCTCACCCTGTATCTCTTTCAGCACTGGGCCTATTAAAGTGCTCCAAATGGCAAAGCATGTGCTCTGGTGAAATTAACAGTTTATGACCAAACCAAATGTTGTGCATCGTGGTTTACAGGATCCCAGTTATCTACAGGCCCATTTGGGCTTTTAAAACTCTCCTCAGCAGCTCAGGCTTCACAGATATGACTTCAGATCTTCGGTCAAAGGCAACAATGAGCTGTCCCTGGTTTTATTGTTCCAGTTTTAACAGGCAGACTAGGCGGCAATTTGTTTTGGCGATGAGACTACAAGACAAATTTCACTGGGGTTTCTTTTTATTTAGACACACAGGTGCTCACTTGACCTTATACTAACAGGAAATCCAGGGGAAAATGGCGTCATGGAAGTATGTTCACGTCTAGTAGACCATAATCAATTTATTTCATCGACAACAAGGCTGCTAATAAGTTCACAGGGTTGTAACCTTTTAAACGTCAGCACCTCAAAACACATCTAACTCATAAAGCTCTGCACTGCGTGTTGGCGCGTCTCATCTGAAAGTGAGAGAAGAGAAGAGGTTTGGACAACAACGCGTGTCGTCTCCTCGCTCCACTTCTACGGGGGGCGAACAGGCGAGGTTGTCACTTACTGAAGGATGTGATGTGCGCCTGACACCATGACGGACAGGGAGGAGGACGAGCGGCACCGCGTCGCCTTTTCACACGAGGGCAAACCTAAACCCGCGTCCTGCCTTCAGCTCTTTAGTTCGACTCGACTAAATAAAAACCAAGACGGCATGGAGATAACTTCACCTGCTGGGACCCGCACTGAGCAGCTTTAACATGTGAGATAGATTCCTCTATCAGGCGGGATCTGTTTTCTTGAATGCGCGAGGTAAGTTAAAATGCAATGTTGTTTACTTATCAGTCGTTGCTCAACTGCGCAGTTTCAAAGGTTTGAGCTGTTCTTCTATTTGCTTGATTGGGCGCGTAAAATCTGGTTAAAAGTTTAGCTAAAGCTTGATATGATATAATATAAGCTATGATATATAATATAATGAAATTCAAACGAAGAATATAGAAAATAAATCCTAGTATTCAAGCTACTCCTGCTCGTTCAAACAGGCAGCTCATCTGCTGAACAAGTAGTTCAGAAGAAGAGAAACAGATATCGTGAGTCGGTAATGGGTTATAAAAAATGTATTTTCCTTAAACAAAAAGGGAAAATACCAAAAAGTGTTGCAATTCCGTCCATTTCCAGCGTAGATGAAGTAATTTCACCAAGCAGGACACGATGTTCACATCACTAATGCTTGTTATTTGGAGTCTTCAATTGTTTTTGAGACCACAAAATGAATTTTAAATATTCGTGGTTGCACTTAATGACTTGATAAGTCTCATCTGTTTTTTGTCTTGATGTTGTTTTCAGCACCTCGGACAGCGCCGACCTCTGCTGGCAGCAAACACATAGATCCGCCACGAGGGGGCAGCACGAGCCCCTCGTATTTAGGAGTCCTTTGTCTTTGGCCAAGTTTTACAATTTGACCTCAGAAAAACATAAATCTGACTATCAAAAGAGCGACACACAGCAACTACAACTGTACTTTTAGAAGCAGCCCATCACGCTTGAGATCCTCCATCTACTGAAGATGAGCACAAGAGTTTTAGTGTATGAAATAAAATTGCCTTTCCTTGCTTAATATTGTGTCATTGTATTTCTCCCAATTGCTGGCAATTAGTCATTAAACAGAATCATGTCAAACATCCCTGGATGTATTTCTACAGACTTCTAGTATTTTTCTTCAGGATCTTATCGGTCTGAGGAAAGAAGCATGATGCTCAGTCCGGACCAGCCCGAGTCCAACCTGCCCTGGGGACAAACGGACACGGAGACTCTTCTGGACACTTTCAACGTGCAGTGTGGGTCCGTGCAGGCCGAACCCGCGGACGGAGAGGGCAAGGCGCGCTCCGTGCACGTGCCCGCTCTCAGCAGGGAGGAGAAGAGGCGGAGGAGGCGCGCGACACCTAAATATCGATCCGCGCACGCCACCAGGGAGCGCATCCGTGTCGTGGCCTTCAACGTGGCTTTTGCAGAGCTGAGAAAACTGCTCCCAACGCTCCCACCGGACAAGAAGTTGTCCAAGATTGAGATCCTGCGACTCGCGATTTGTTACATCTCCTACCTCAACCACGTGCTGGATGTTTAGGCCGCGAGGACCAACAGGAGGCGGACTGAGGCAGGGTGACTGTTGACTGCCATGACAGCAGAATGATAAAGGATACTGATAGGCTACCACAAGATTTGAAGAATGCCATGTATATGTGGGGTTGTAAGGTTATATTAAACTAATGGAGTAACTGTACACAAACACACTGCTGACCACTGTGCATCCTGAGATTATTATGGGAATATCAATGATTTTCTCATCATGGAAACAGTTGCAAGATTTTCATCAAAAGGATGGAAAGGATAGAGGTATTTTGAAAGCTTACTTCAATCTGTTGTGACTTTGTTTCCTGTTTGCACCAATTTGTAAATATATTTATTTCAATAATACAAAAAATAGTCTACCAGACTTTTGTGTGCTTTCACTATGTGGGATTCAGTTGCAGCTGAAATTGCGTTTCCAATCCCTATGTTGAAAATAAACTATGACAGCTAAAAAATGTAAAGAAAGAAACCTGTTTGATACCCACAGAGGCAAGTGAGAAAGAGATTCTGGTGAACTGGTGATTAAAAGAAAAGTTTCAGCAAGGATAATCTTTCTAAGTTCCTGTGAAAACAGGTGGGAAAAAGGTTTTGGCAGGTGAAAAAGCTCGAAACACAAGGTGCATGCTGTTTATTGTGTGGTAGTAAATCATGCAACATTACTGTCATGTCTTTCTTTTGCCTAGCAAAGAAAAATATACAGTATGTACTTTGTGTTTAGAAGGCAAAACATGAATGCTTTTAGTCCTATTCAATCCTATTTGGGGTAGTGGTGCACTTTAACCTCTTGTGGCCTGAATTTGTATTACAACAACAAACACAAAAAAAATGTAAAAGATTTCACCTGCCTAAACCTCCTGTTTTCACAGAAAAAGGGAAGATTATCCTGGAAAACCTTTTTCATCTCGCAAAACCCTTTTTTCCCACCTGTTCCTAAGTCATAAACACAGGAGAGAAAACAATTTAGATCAGAAACAGAAAATCTCCTCTCGGAGCTTCCATAGAAAATCTGATTTGTAGGCCTTATTAGATTTCATCTTAAAATGTGTCTTCTGAAAGCATTTTGCAAGTAGTTTTATTTCTTTTTTGATTGCTCATTTTTTATTTGAAAGCCGTTAAGGGAAGCTTGCACACAAGCTGTTCCTCTACCACATGGGTGAGGTCTGCTGGGGTTTCTCTCCCTCTGGATGGTGCAGGTGTTTCTCCAGATAAACCAAAACAACCATATTATGACCATCCATCTGCTTCCTCTCTGGGCACACGCACATAAATGCACATGCAAATGAGTCAGTAATGTGAAAGTATAAAAGAAACAACTTTGTAGTTACTTGTAGTATAATTCCATTTAGCAGTGATGAACTTGTGCTGTAGGTGAAAGTGGCCATGAGAATGGGCCACATACACTTTTTTAAATATTTTCCAACACGTGTATGCTTTGTTAGCTTTGTATGATTGTCTTAATGTCAGCAGCCCCCAGTCCAAGTCCAAAAATTTCAGAACAGTTCTACAAATCTCTATTTTAAAAGGCAAGAAAGAAACAAGTAGTTTTGGCTCAGTGTTTTGGGATTGTCAACATGATTTAATTAATAATAATAAAAACATTTTGAAATGAAAACCTATATTTTCTGATGCTGTTAAAGGCTGGTTTACATCAGTAGTGCCTGTAAGCGCAATTGGCCTTTTTTGTCACTTAATTTAGTCAAATGGTAATATATATAACTATTGTGTTTTGACATGCTGCTCTGGCTTTGCACATTACCAAAAGATGGCTTTAATGTTTTCATGAGATCAGGCAGTGGATATGAACTCCTGCTTGTCCCTTTGATTTCTCTCTCCATTAGTCAGAAGCTGCCTGTGCTCCTTCTCTCGTCCCTTTATGCGAGTCTCTGCGGTGTAATGTGGCCCAAGGGGCTCGAGGTATTGTTCATGTCCACTCCAGCAGCAAGAGCGACAGCCCTTTGTCTACACACAGCCCATTACACACACTACACACTTGGTCTACACACTGTATACAATAGGTATGTTGGGGAGCAGAGCGAGAGAGGCCAAACCTAGCATCAGATTTTAAGATAAATGGGGCAGGGAAAGTTATAAAGCCCATATGGTTATTAATATTCTGTATAGTTTTAGCCAACGTGGGTCAAATACTAAAACTAGGCAAGAACTGGCTGCATACAGCTCTGTCACACACCAAAGTGTCTGGAAATTAGACTTGAATTTTCTCTTTTAAGTTAAATGTACTTTCATGTGTCAACAGGTTTGGAGCTGTGGTTTGATGTTATTCGGGACGTTCCCTCTTTTAATATTATGCTTCCTGCATACATATCCTTCAGTTTGGTAAAGACTCTACAAACAGTGTTAGGAAGGAACAACACTGCCCTCTGATGGAGTTTCATAAAGGGAAATGTAACTGTAAAAAGTTCATATTCACTTTATTATATCCTTGGCCTATATTTTAAAGGGAATCTTGCACATGTTGACTGTTGTTTAAAGAGGCATTTCCTAAAATATATTTGAGACAATTGCATGGGAATGTGTGGCTGTATCACTAATGCCTGCATGCTTTGCTGAGACTACAGTAACAGAGTCTTTCAGTGGCTTTTTATGATAAGTTCATTACTTGATTTCACCTGTTGTCGCAAGTGTAAGAATATTCATGTCATGGTGGGTCACATAACCAAGGTTATAGCTGTTTTTTGTGTACCTTTAGGCATTGAAAACACTGTTTCCGATCATGTCACAAGAGAGTCATCAGCAGAAGGAGATTTCTCAGTTGTTATGAAATTGTAGATGCACAAATTCCCATTTTGTTCACGTTGGCTTAAAAAAAAGCAAACATTAAAAAAAGGAAATTTGAACCGTTGAAGATGTGATATGATCAAAAGCGCTAAAACGGCTACTAAATTGACCTTTGACTTTTTATTTTCGTGGTCAAGAATAAACTTAAAAACTCAACACAGCTATATTATGTATTACTGATGTGATTGTTGCTGTTTTTTGCTCTTGATGCAGCAAATAAAATGCAGCAAACATCTGTTGGACATTGAATGAAGTTGTTTTTCACAAACACCACCACTCTGCTACCTGTTACCACTATGGCCTACCATGGCCATTTTTCCTGAGTGACCTTTCTACTCGTTATAGTGAAAAATGTCCCTTTTTTCCTCATATTTTGTCTCTGTCGTCTGGCCAGACAAATCAGCCAATTTATCAAAATCACAACAAATTTGTGGCAGATGTATGCCCTCCACCTGCACTCAGCCTCTGAGTCCAGAGGTGACATGTTTTGACCTTGCAAGTGTCTATCTATGTCGCTGGCTCAAAGTAGTTATGCACTGCTGCAACTTCATTTGGCACCAAAACTAAATTTCTGGGACTACACCCAGTGAGTAACAACAGCAGCCACATGCCAACTTTTCAACACAGAGCTTCAAGATCAGGTATTCAAGCAGGACCCACCTTAAGGGCGATATCATGTCAGTATCTAGGCTACTGTGCTTTTGAAGACATAATCTCACATTTCTTACCTGGAGAGGAAGCTGGATTCGCGAGATCACACGAGAATCCATCTTGCCAGGCTTCAATTTACGCGCTTGTGAAACGAACCAAAGTGGTCCGGACCAATCAGCGTCCTTTGAGGAACTACTGGCTGTTCTGTTTCCTCTTCGGCGCGATCTGATTGGTTGAAGTTAACCCGACAGTGATAGACAGGTAGTTCATCCAATCACATGCCAAGTGTCCTTTTCCGAACAGTTTCCAAGTACGACTTCTCACGAGGGTTAGCGCGACATAGCCAGGCTTTCTTTGCGTTAGTTGGCTCGTCAAATCCTAAAACCCCAAATAAGACTTAATGGGTATCCCAACAGTGGTTATCAACTTTCTATGTTAACCCGGGTTTTCTTCATCAGGCTCTGTGCGCGTTCCAATAAAAGGGGGCGTTTGACGCATCATTTGAGCTTGCTTCCGCACAAAACCGCGTGCCGCCCACTTCAGTCAAGAGGAACGGGTTATTACGGACAGCTATTAAGTATATACAATTACTATTAAACTGTATGAGGCAAGAGAAGAATGCAATAAAACCAAACTCAGATTTTCATCAGATGAATGTGGAAACATACATCATTCTGCACACTTGAAGTCAAACAGTCAAGAGAAGTAAAAATAAGCAAAACACATTTTTGAACGGAGGATGATATTAAACTCTGATTCACAGAGAAAATATACCAACTTCCAGTTTATGGCAGCTCTAAACCTGTCGTAAAAGACGACCTCTTGTGGGCTGCGGCTGAAAAACACTCATTTTCCTGCACTTGAAGTGTATTGTACCTCCATGCTGCCTCCCTCCCTGGTACAGCTCACCACAATGACCAGGCTCGTATGAGGGAGCTGCCCCTGTCAGTACAGTGCGGCAACGCAGCGGCGGCAGATCCACTGACACCGAGACGCGAGAGGAGGACTATGACACACATCTGAGACAGAAAAGGTAGGTAAATGAATTGATAATCGCGATTATGTGTTCATTACACCGGGCAATATCCATGCCAAAAGCCTGAGCCACAACCCCTCTCAGGAATTACTGATGAAGTTCAATGCTGCCGTCGTGGAAAAAAATGGTTTCCTTCTCATTAGACACATGTAGCCTTTAGTCCTCCTAACCCATATTCATTTGGGGGCTAACCTTTGTGCTTTTCATTTAGACACTGCTCCAGCATCGTGTAAATGAATAGATCCAAAATAATGCATGCATTATTTGAGGTGATGGCAGTTTATAAGCTGCTGTGGTTAATGGTGTTCAGGATGCGACTGAAACGAGATCTATTGTAACTGAAACTACAGCTGTGTAATAGAGAAGTAAGATCGCATCCCTGGCTCTCTCAGACCCAGAAGCCTGTAAAATAAAGGGCGTTTTAGATCAAGCCGCCGCTGCAGGCTGATGGTGTGTATCGCCGTCATCAGCAGCTGTCTGGAGAGCCCTCTGTGCACAGCTGGATGAGGTGTTACTATGACTGAAGCCGCTTCACGTGCCTCCTCTGATACTGTCTGATACTGTCCGTGCTGTAGCTCCTCAGTATCTCAGAGTCATGATGCTGCAGCGAAGCTGTGCAGCACCGTCATTTATTATTGAGCAGTGCTGACAGGTCCTGTGCAGAGATGTTTAGGGACACTGTGAGGAACCCTTTCAATAGATGAGTCAGTCCCCTGGAAGTTATGTATGATCTAAAGAAAGTGGTCTCTTTTAAACCATGTTTTCTGACTTGCAGGCCAGTGTGTCACAAGCGTAATGAGAAGTGGAGCAACCTTTAGGCTACTGAGGAGCATTAGGAGCCTGGATAGCGTGGTGTACTGCCTGGTGCATTGTAGAGGAGTGTACAGTGGTGTATTTACAGACATAAAAGCACTGCTCTTAAAGTAGGAACGTACTGAGATATCTCTCCCACACGCACCACCTCACTCCTCCCTCTCCCTCTACTGTACTCTTATTTAGTTCCACATGAGCAGATCAGAGGGGACTAAGTTTGCATTCCAGAGGACTGTGTCAGGTCTTAACTTTCTCCTTTTACTGTGGTTGTGTGTGTGTGTGTGGGGGTGTGTGTGTGTGAAAGAGCTGCAGGGTGGGAGTGGCTGAGGTCACAGGTTTGCTCTCTGCATATATCCAACAATTACCTTTGTACCAAGAATCAAATGTCAGAGTGTCACAGCAAACAATGAAAGGAAAATACACAGGAAGCAAGTTCCTAATTACGTCATACTGTATATCCCATTGGTGAGGTCCACGAAGTAAGAAAAAAGGCCGTTTCCATGGGAGATTCATGTCTCTGCATCTTTGGCTCCGTTTGTGTGATTTTAGTCAGTCAACAGCGATGTTATAATATGTTAATCAGCAGCTGTTCCTGTGGGTTATCTGAAGTCCATGGAGGGATTGGAGATTTTTATCACTCTAAATAACAATGACACACAATGTGTCGCCTTTTGTTTGATTTCAAAGAAGTCTTAGCCAGCTAACTGGATCTGTGTTACTCGTGTGTGTGTGTGTGTGTCTGCTTTTACTTTTTTTTGCCACCTTCAAAGGATGTGTTACATTACACTGAAATAATATACAGCTGAAACGTTTAGTTGATAATTTGATGGACAGAAAATCAACAATTTTGATAACCGGTAAATTGTTTAATCAAGTGGTTACAGGTCCTCAAGTGTGACTATTTGCTGGTTGTCTGAGTCTTCTGTGATTGTAAATATACCGTTGGCATTTGAACAGTTGGTTGGACAAAACAAGCTATTTGAAGATGTCACCTTGGGCTCTGGAAAACTGTTAGTTGTAGCCCTAAAGTAATATCTGCTGTATATGTAGTAGATGAAGTTTTGTAGTTTGTAGATTGCTTTGAAATTGTGAAACAAACGATGGAGGAGGAAGGAAATGAACTAACACTGCAGACTGCCAGCTGCTGCATCTGGCAGATTATGGCATAATGCCACCAGGGCAGGGCACACATGAAGGAAGGAAGGCACGAGGGCTAATGGGTGTGAGGGAGGGCACAGATGCCATGGTAACCAGGCCTCAGCATGTGCTCTAGATGAGCTATGAGGCTGATCTGTGCCATTTAGGGTGCCAGCATTGCATCGGGCACTTTAATTGAATCTCAAATTCCACACCTTTCCTTCTCTGCCCAGATTGGAGACCCAAGTCTTTGTAGGCAAGGACATTGAACTAAAATCCCACATTCTCAGTTTTATTATTAATTGATGAGTTGCATCAGCAGGGGAAAATGCTGCAAAGAACCCGACCTATCAGATGTTGCAGCTCTCCCCACGGAGCCCCACACATATTTGTTGCAGCGGTGCAGTCTGTTTATATTCTCTCTTTAGATTAAAACTACAAAAATGAGCCCATAACGCCACATGTGCTTGTACCCCTGAGCCTGACCATACGTTATTACAGTAGCTCCCACTGTGCAACAGCCTCCATCCACTAAACAAACACGTTAATGAGTGTTTGTTTTACATTAGTGTCACTTTCTGCCCTTGTGAATCTCTTCTGGGTGCAGCCAACCAGAACGGTCTGTGGCAAAGCAACTACGCTTCACTAGAGAAACCATTTTCTACACAGAGTCCCTCTCAGAGGACTACTGAATTTTTTTTGGATGGACTGACTCACAGCAAGCAGGCAGCCGCACGTCTCTAACGCACGCTGTTATGCCCGCATGCTTTATTCATAGTTATCCGTTGGTTTGTAACTGATAGTTTTTCTTACCCTGTGGCTGCGATTTTCCACATGGCCTGGTTCACTATGCCTCTTCATGCTTGTCTCGTGGATGAGTGGCCTCTCAGAGGGATCATCTTGGCCCATATACCACTGCCACGCGTTCATAGATCAGCACTCAGGGGGTTAACAGCCTTTATTCAAAGCACAGCCTTATTCATTTAACCATACCGGTGCTGGGTGTGATGAGAAGCCATTGTTTGCTCTTTGTGCCCTCTCACTGTGCCACCCCCCAACCTCTCTCTCTCTCTCTCTCTCTCTCTCTCTCTCACACACACACATAAATAAGTGTATCACACAAATTTACTCTCAGCAGGGGTGATTGATTATTGCTGCTAGATGGGGCCTCCTGCCTCCGCTGTTGCCAGGGCAACAGTGGACGCTCCAGATGTGGGTTAGAGATGAGAGATATGTCCAAACTCTGCCTTGTGTAAAAATTTAATGCTGCGACATCAGCTTTGATGCTGCGAGTGGTATGTAGCAGTATGTTCAAGTGAAATATTTATTGAAGTCCTGCATATATTAAGCTCTGCCTTGTTCGACATGTGCTCCCCTGCTTTCAATAGCATAAGTGGCTGTATCAGTGGAGCCTGATGTCCGATTCACTCTCAGAGAAATGGGTCTTTTTGTCACATATATGTGTGATTTTGTCTGACACATGTAATCCTATAGACAGACAGTGGTAATGTACATAATTTATATGCATTGTTCGGAAATCCCTAATGGAAAATCCGTGGTTTCTCATATGCCCTGTGATGGTAACGGAAGTAGAGGGAAAAACCCCATCTGTATCATCCTAATGGAAATCATTTACATTGCAGTGTGTTCTTCTAACCATCATTTTCAGAGCGTGATCTCCGTGCCGCCATGTGCATTCACATCATAATATGCTGAATGAGCTATTTTGCTGTTTATATGCACCACTGGCTACAGAGATAAGAAATAGCCTGGAAATGATGAGAGGGAGAATAATCCCAGTTAGTAAAATGAGACTGGTGATGGGTTGTCAGGACAACAGCTGGGAGACAGACAGGGTGTAGATGGAGGTCTAAATGAATGGTCATGCATGGTGAAGCACTGAGACATCCTTGTGCATCACACAGCACACATTAGGGCCCAGGAAGTGAGTCTAGTAGATTCAGTCTGATCCTCATAATGGTTTAAAATGGGAATGCCAGGATGGAGAGGTAGCTCACATAGAGATAAAACTGAGAGTTTATTTGTTTTTAAAATGACCACAATGTTTAGGCTTTCAACAGGGCCATAGCTAGTACAGAGGACAATAGGGTAATTTCCTTGTTTTATTTATTTATTTATTTAGTGGATGTATTGGTTTTAGCAACCTGGTGGGAATTTAAACTTCTACAATTAAAATGTTGCACATGGTGCATATTTTATAATTGGATTTCAATATTTTTTGAATCACAATGTTTAAATTTGACTGCTTTTATGCCAAAAAGGCCATTTACCCCCCAGCATTGTACCCCTGCTAATGTGGTGACAGCTTTATGTTGGCAAAGGACAATAGAATTACTAAATAACTAAAATGAGAAAAATCCAAAAAATAAAATAAATTAGAGACCTTCTTTTTAGTTTCTATAAAGCATCTTATAAAAGTAGCCGTCGTGTTGTTTCAAATATGAAATTTGAAACACCTTTCCTATCATATCTTCTAGTAGTGCTAGTTGAAACTGGTCCTTTTCTCTGAAGCAGTAAGTCTGTAGGATTCACAACAAAACATTTTTTTATTTAACCAGGAAGTCTCCTGAGATGCATTATTTATTTTACAGACCCAAATTGGCTACAAATGACATAGTCACATAAAAACACACACACACATAATTGATTTAAGAGGCATAAAGTAGAGAGCTTTACTATTTAAAACGGTTACATTCTTCATGAAACATGCCTGGTTTTAAGGCACTGTTTCCAAATAAAGTTGGTCTCGTAAATTATTCCAGGCGCAGGGTGACTACAAAATGCTGTTTTGCCAAGTTCAGAAAGGCCTATGAAAATAATCCATCCATTATCCATCTCATAGCTGTCATAGACAGGAAAAAGCATTTTACAGAGGTAGACAGGAATAAACCTGCCTGGTCCATACATTAATGATAGATAATCTCATGTATGGCCTCATGTAAAATACATTGACTGATAAGAGTCAGCAGAAGCCTGTAAAGAAATATATTGCCTGGTAGCCCAGCTGGTATATCGAATGGATTATTTGTTAGATGTTACTAGCAAGTTATGATGCAAGCCTCTATCTCTTCATTTCTCAGGTCAATGTGGCTACTAAAGCGGCTCTCTGGAGTAGTTGTCGGTCATCGTGGATTCCTGAGGCCCGTCTCTATAGCAACCCATTCCTCCTCCTGAGTACTGCTGCCAACTTACCCTCTCTGCCACACGACTAATCTCTCCTCATCCCCCTGACCAATCGCCGGCTCTGAACTGCGTTGGGATGGACACTGAGTCGACCCACTCGGGCTACTCCTATCACTCCAGCCGCTCCGGGAGATCAAACCGACATGGGTATGTTTCCTGTCTGTCCGCCTTTCCATCCGTCTGTCTGCTTCTCTGCTGTATCTTTCTATCTCTTCCCTTCCCATGTCTGCAAAATCACATGCTGCATCTCTCACAGCACCCTTTGCTATGGTATTTCATGTAATGCCCTCAGTGCACATTGACTTTGTTGTGTTAGCTCTTCAGTTTGAGCAAGCCACATGTTGGTTGTAGCCAAATAAATCACATGAGAGACTAAGAGGGAAACAGAGAGATAACAAGCTAGAGACTGAGACAGACAGAGCTTGTGGATTAGGGTCGTCACAGCTGAGTGGCTCTAACCTATTTCAGTGGTTTACTCTGTCTATTCTGCAAGTGAGAGGATCATTTGATTCCTGTCAAGTCGATTCCTCACTCCTGTGTTTGCCTGCATGTACCTTCCTTTCCACCATTTTTTCCATGTAGGGCTGCAACTAACAATTATTTTCATTATTGAATAAACTACTATTGTAACTATTTTTTGATTTTGCTTATAGAGTGTCAGAAAATAATACAAATTGCCAATCACAAGTTCCCCAGAGTCCATGGTGACATCTTCATATGTCTTGATTTGTCAGACAAATCAGTCCATTACCCAAAGATATTGCTATCATAAAAGACAAAGAAAAGAGAGCTGGAACCAGGAAACTTCTTGCTTGAAATAAGATTTGAATGATAAAAAGATTGTCAAAATGGTCGCAGATTAATTTTCTGTCAATCGACTGATCGACTTATTGTTTCAGCTCTGGTCTTGTGTGTGTATTTGTGTTTGAGCTGGATGATTTGCTTGTTCGCAGGAGTTTAGACCTGAAATGATCGGTCGATTCACATGAGTAATGAACTAAGTAAACTGAATTTTTGGGGGCTTGTGGACTGAATACATCAACTTGGGCTCTGGCAAGTTGTGAAGACATTTGAACAATTTTCTGACATTTTATAAACATAAAATAATGAATCAATAATGAGAATATGAGTACATTAGTATGTTCTTGATCCTACGTTTATGTGCCTATATTCCTCTTGAACCATTCTTCATGTTATTATTGTGTGTCTGTTCAACTCCAGGGATCGAAGCCGTGAGCGGCACAAGGCCAGCAGCAGCAAAGACAGCAGTCGCTCTGAGAGGTCTGTCGTCATCAACCCCCCTGACACGCCCTCCCAGGACTCCCCCGTTCACAATGGAGAGCCGCTGCCAGGAGAACCCATACCAGCAGAAGATCATGGAGATGAGGCTCAGGTATTTTACATTGTGTTTATTGGAGTAACACAAAACTGTCCACACACCAAAGTGGGATGTCTGAACTGTGAAGGTTGATTTATTCCTTTAGAGTGAATCAGTAGGACCAGTAATCCATCTATGAACTCTGCACCATGACCTTATAAACTCATCCTCACACAGCTGGCTGCCCATTGGCACAACGCCTGACACACAATAACAATGGTGACAAGGGATCAAATAGGTCAGAGGATTAGCATCCCTCTCATAGGCCTGGACGGATTTGTACGGACAATGCTGTGTTACAGTATGTGTGTGTGTGCATGTGTGATACTGGGTATAACTGTCATCCCTGATAGCTTTGAGTAGAACAAATTGGTTCCAGTCATTCCATAAAGCTGATTTTGCTGAGCTCTGCAAGCAAAATAGTTTTTTTAAGTAGATGCAGGGAAACAAAATGCTGTGATGATGCAGCTGAAAGACTGAGTGGAACTAAGGTTAACTTATTGAACTAAATCAACGCCGCAGGGATTAAAGATGCTTTCAAACATCATCATTATTCTAAGAAGTTGTTTTGAGAGAGTTAGGTGAGAAGATTGATTACGCTCTCATCTTGCAGCTGGTTAGCTTAGCTTTGCACAAAGACTGGAAACAAGGAGAAACAGCTAGCCTGGCTCTGTCCAAAGGCAAAAGAAATTCATATATCAGCACCTCCAAATCTCACTAATTAACACGTTATATCTTGTTTGTTTAATCTGTACAAAAAAGTGTAAAAACAAGTTGTAGTTTTACGGGGTGTTATGTGCCAGACTGTGTCTTTGCCGGGAGCTGTGAAGTCTTGTTGACACTGTGAGTTTGCCAGGCATAACTCCCCCTAGCAACTTGTTGTTTTTACATTTCGGTGTTTGTGCGTATTAAACAAACAAGATTTAAAACGTGCTAATTAGTGAGCTTTAGAGGTGCTGGTAGGCGTTTTTTTAAGCTTTCGACAGAGCCAGGTTGCCGGCCTTTATGCTAAACTAACTGTCTCCAGCCTAATATTCAACGAACAGATATGCGAGTGGCATCGATCTTGTCATCTAACTCTTAGCAATTGCAATAAAAGTTAAAAGTTAAGGAAAGCTGAGTGAGAAGCAAAAAGAGTTATAGATTGTTCTTCAGAGAGAGCTCTGCCTTGGGCTGCCTTCACAGGCTCTCTGACCTAGTTGAAATCTATAGTAAAAAGAGAGCATTTAGTCATTGTGTATGTACTGTTGGTTTGTGTGTAAGAGAGAATGTGTGTGTGTGTGTGTGTGCGTATGTGAAGTACAAGCTGCCTGTAATTATGGTTTGAGAGTATAGAGTATTATTTAAAGTGATTAGGATGTGAACAAGTCTTCAGCCAGACTTTCTGACAATTTCTGAGCGGTCTGACCTATTTCACCGTCTCTGCTCAGCATCCCCTTCTGGCTGGGCAGCCACATTCCTCCATGTCATGTGATTGTCAGCTTGTAGCTTACATCCATTGTCCGCAGTGTAAGGTAATCTCCCATTGTATTGCATTAGCCCTCCAGACAAATGTGTCCAAATGGCACAGCAGCAGCAGCACCATCATTACCACCACCACCACCACCACCAAAGTCCAACCCAGCCGGTGCTTTTTTGGAGCCGCTCTGTTAGATGGCAGAGCTGCTGTAACACTAAGAGACATTCTCTCAGACTGAGATGAGCTTTAGCATCCAGCCAAACGCCACTTTGAGGAAAGCTGATATGAATAATCCTCCATGTTTACACGCATGCCTATGACATAAGGATACGGTCTTGGACAACAGCTCCTCTGTGTGTGTGTGTGTGTGTGTGTGTGTGTGTGTGTGTGTGAGTGAGTCATAGAGAGAGCGCCAAGTCTGTTACTGAGACTGTCCATGCTGCTTTGTGAGACTTAGACGCCGTGACTTTTGTGCCAGAAGGCAGCAGCTTCAATTCACAATGTTAGCTCTAGCAACACCAGAGCGTATGTGGAGAAGCACGTACTGTACTCTCGTTTTGGCATCTCACACGTTGCTTCTTTGCCCTTTGCATTGAATAGATGGACACACCTATACTCATAGCTGCTACGCACCTAAATAAAATAACCACCACAATAAAAGATAGATTGTAGGAAACCTGCAAAACATTTCAAAAGAATGCCATTTCTTATTGTCCCGTCGCTCAAATCATTTCAACACATACACAGTGACACTAATCTGCTCACCAGCACAAACACACCACATGTGTAAATGTCATTTTAACCTCCACCCAGGCCAGTGGGGCTTAACCGTTGTGTTTTGCAGTTGGCAGAGTGTTTGGTGTGTGTGTGTGTGTGTGTGTGTGTGTGTGTGTGTGTGTGTGTGTGTGTGTGTGTGTGTGTGTGTGTGTGTGCATGCGTGAGTCTCTGTGAATGGTGCTAATCAGTATGTTGTTCTGTTGTTGTGCTTTGTGACGGTGGAACAGGCCTAACCATAATCCATATTCACCCTCTGCCAGACGAAAAGACTGCCAAGCAAGCAGCAGGCATGTTGCACTCTCTCTCTCTCTCTCTCTCTCTCTCTCTCTCTCTCTCTCTCTCTCTCCTCTGTAACCCTTCTCTGTTTCATTCTCTTTCAGTTACTTACTCTTTCTCCTCGCTTCACTGTATATAGAGATCAAGCCTGATTAGTGTAGCATTAATCTTTGGGATTAATCCACTGAGATTTAATGGCTGGTTTTAACAGTGTATTAGCTCGGTAAGTGATACACTGTTTTCTCTCACTTAATGAGACGTTAGCATGAAAGCTTGTCTGTATAAAAGGCTTGGCGGAGATATTGTTAAGGAGAATAAAAGGTTCAGATTGAGAATGCTGATTGGAGGCTGATTTTGAAGATCCATTAGGGTGCTTGTTTACCTGAACTGTCTAAAATCTCAGTTTGAATTTCACAGCATTTGACTTGTCATTGCAGGAAAAACACAGGTGTTACTAACATTAAGATAAAATAAGATAAGATAATCCTTCATTAATCCCTCAGCAGGGAAATTTGCATTGTTCCAGCAGCATACAGGATAGTGCAATAGAGAGAGTAGAAAAACAAGATATAATAAATAAACACTGTTATTAAAAAAAGCTACTAAAACAACTGTAATTTACAAATGTAAAAATTGAAAGAAAGAAAGAAATGAAGGTAAAGTGTTTACAAAGGCTCTGCTCTATTCAAGTGTCCCAGTAAGCCATGACAGTGTGACAGTGAGCCAGAATGCACAATACCAGGACCCTGAAACTGAAGCATCATTCAATTAATCATTTTTCCTACTGTAACACGTCATAATGACTTCCTTGAAAAAGACGTATTGCCTGTAGTTCAGCCTACTACACCAATTCAACTAAATTTGAACTATGCATACTCTAAAAGACAGCATCCATGCACAAGTAACAACTGTGCAAACTGTAATGCTGTCAGAAGCTTTAAAACAATAAGTGGACCTTACGGGAAGATTTTTTAGTCAACTGCTGTTTCCACGATTAACAATGAACTGTCAAGCTTATTATTTGTGTATTCCCACTTGTTCTTCTCTTTCACTGAAGTGTGGCAGGATACTGATTGTTCACGGACCCTGTTCCAAAGGTTGGGACTCTGTTAAAAGACTTGGCATAAGAAAGAAAAGGAGGGAGAGAGATGTGAGAGGAATAGAAATGAGATCGGATACTAAATGGAGTTGACACTGCACTTACATAGCTGACCTCTGGCCTCACACATTAGTCTGGCAGACAGACACCCCGAATTAAATGCTGCTTCTGCATCCCCCCACCTCCTTTTTTTCTTTACTCATCTACATCTATCTCACACCTTAACCACTGCCGCCCTCCCTCTCCTCCTCTCATGCTCATTCATCTTCTGGCTGCTGTTGGCATCCACTCCTCCAGCATGGCTGAGTTAATTAGCTGCGAGCAGTAATGGAGGGCAGAATTCATATTTATTTACCACGTTCATGCTGCATTTTCCGGATTGGAAATATGCAAACGCAATGTTGATTTCATATTTCACATTTTCACAAATGGCAGCAGGGTTTACTTCATCTGCGAAAGTTATATTAACTTCTTAAAAAGTCTGTTGTGACACAGTTTACGGTGGGATACACACTCTCTAGACAGGTGAGAATGAACTTCTGTCTGGTTTCCCCGACATCACCAGGCCCATATGGCTTTAGTTTGGGGCTTAACAAACAAAATGTGCTTAGGTGTATGTGTGTGAAGCCATGAAGGCTTATCTGTTCACATTGTCATTGTTCTAGCCCTTGTCTCTGTGTGTGTGCAGCTGCTGCTCCTGTGATTGGTTGTAGTTGGAGAGATATACAATGCAGTGGCACTCTGGGGGACAATGAATGGCTAATTACTTGAATTAATGACAGGCACACAAAAAAATAAATGCCTCTTTAGAGCAGACTCGTCATTAATTTATGTTCCCCATGTCTCTTTGTTGGAAAGATTTATTCTTAAAATGACCCTGCTGGCGAGGAAGAAAAAAAATGACTCTAATTTGCAATGATGGGCCCGGAAAGCTTTTGTTGTTGTGATTCAGTGTGTGTGCTTGTGTGTGTGTACCTATGTACATATGTCAGTGTGCATCCTCCTGCCGACGTGAACGTTACTGCACTCCCCAACCTGTCATCCCATATTACATCAATGGGACTTTGAAAAGGCCTGTCATAATGAGGCAAAACTCCAAGAAAATCAAAGCGATTGCTCGTGCAAAGAAGGAAGTAAAATAGGATAATAGCAGCATTGTTGCCTGTCAGATTCAGGTTTATATTTATCAGTTGATTTACCAGTTTCTCATGAATTTTGTGTCTGTTTTGCCATTTTAAAATTACAAAAAAACCTTACCCTTAGTGGTATCTAGCATTGAAGATAGTTTTGATTTTCTTTGCCCAGGTTATAAGATATCTATTTTGTCCTCTACCCCAAAACAATAGAGGTGAACAGAATTTCGTTTGTGGTGCCCATTTTCAGTGGATCAAATAACTATGTATAATGTGAATTAAATCTGTGCCCCTCAGCTCTACGGAGCATTTTACCATCTTTCAGCTCATTGTTTTGGTTTTCCAGCACATTCTGCTGTCCAGATGCAGCAGGCAGCTGTTTTCAGCTAAAAAGCTCTGATAAACCCACTGTACCCGAGCTGCCCAGCACCAAACACCAGACTGACAAAGACATAGTGGAGCATTAGTATCTAGACTTACATTCATATGAATTCAGATGTTGCATCGTGTCTGCTGGATTTGTAAATAGGAAGCTGTTTTGTTTACTTAATAAGGTGATGATATATCAGTGTCGATTGTACAGCTTGTTCTGCTGCCTCCAACTGACCAAAAACATCAATTAATGCAGCTTTTTTTTTTTTTTAAAGAAACTATTGTGTGATACGGGTGGGCCAACCCTTTAAGTGCCAACATAGACAGTCCAACATATTTAAAAATACATCCATGGCTGGTAACATACCCTTCCTTCACCTCCTTCAGGATGATAACTGGGGGGAAACCACCACCGCAGTGACAGGCACCTCAGAGCTCAGTATTTCCCAGGAGGAGGTGGTCGGACTGGGGAAGGGAATACAGGACCGGACCCAAAGCTTCCGCCGCTATCTTCCCCTGGCCGTGGGCTCGTGTGTGGGGCTGCTGGTGCTGGCCACGCCCCTGGTCTTCTTGCTTCTTCCGGCTGTCATGTGGCCGGACAGACTGCAGGCTTGTGGCGCAGCCTGCGAGGGCCTCTTCCTCTCCATCGCCTTTAAGCTCCTCATCCTCCTGGTGGCCATTTGGGCCTTGTTTCTCCGACCGGGCCGTGCCAGCCTGCCCAGAGTGTGTGTGTACCGTGCCTTTCTCACCACGCTAACACTGCTGCTCACCATGTCTTATTGGCTCTTCTATGGTGTCCGGATCCTTGATGCTCAGGTGGGTTTGAAAGTGTGCTACAGTGAGAGCATTCAAAGTATTTTATTTATAGATTGAAGAAAAATAAATAACAGAATATTTGTTTTACTTTGCTGTCATTCATGGTTGAAAAACATAGTTTATTCAAAATTTAAGAGGACAGTAATGAGCCTGCGGCATCAAGACTGTGTTTTTCTTAAACATTCTCTGCAGCCATGTTTTTTTTTTTGCCCTAACAAATGACTTCTCCTCGTCCTTTAAAAAAAGTATTTTATTCTGACTTTTATTCATACAGACTTAATTTGTACAGTGTGCACATAAACATGGATTTATTATGGTTTTAGATAGCTCTTGGATTGTTTTTAAGGTGCCGTTTTAGGATTTCTAGGATGCAATCTTTTGTATTTTTTCTTATTAGCAATTTTATTCATGGTTTTATATTGTATTTTGTTTAATTCTGATTTTGTTTCATGTTATCTGTACGTTGTTTGTATGTAACTTCTGTCTATCCTGCCCAAGACTTGAAAACAAGATTTTTAATCTCAGCGACACTTTCCTGCTCAAATATAGGTTAAATAAAATGAAAGAAGAGGTTTTCACCCAACAGCAGTGAATGTTTTCATTAAACCTGTGATGTGATGTGTAAGCAGGATGAGGATTACCATGGTATCGTCCAGTTCGCCGTGTCCCTCGTGGACTCCCAGCTGTTTGTCCACTACCTGGCCGTGGTGCTGCTGGAGCTTCGTCACTTCCAGCCCTGCTACAGCGTGTGCGTCATGCGCTCCACTGACGGAGAGACGCGGCACTACAACATCGGACAGCTCAGGTATGCTCAGCTCTCCTTTATGTGCTTTACATTCACTTCCCTATGGACAAATATGACTGAAGAAGATACTATAAATATTAGCACATGTGAATATGACCTTTCTGTACAGTACACATGGAGACACACACACACACACTGGCACTTGGTCACAGTCATTACACTCTATCACGTTGAAGTACGTGTGTAATTGGAGGCTCATGTCCACAGGGAAGACTGGCTCAGGCAGTAATTGAGTTACTCATCAGCCTCCTCGTCTAGTTTGCTCAAGGCGAGCTATTCTAGGAGTTCAGGGGGAGGGATGAGAAAGCGCTGGACACAGGCGCTCGTCTTACGGTTGTCTTACTTTGTTTCTGTTCCGATCGAGTGTGTGACTACGACAGGACAAGGAGAGAACAGTGGTAATTAGATAAGGTTTGTGCGACAAGGCTGAAAACTCAATGGATTTATAGTTTATAGTCTTCTTATTGGCGTGATTAAGAATTAAAAATTAAAAATAAGGCAGGATGGTAAACAGGAAGCTAAGACCTGTACAAGAGGCAGAAACACACTAACTATACATGTTGTATTAATAACTTCCAATAACTTAAAGGGGAACTGCATTCAAGGGCATTATTGTGCCAGTGTCTTATATACTGCAAGTCAACCATAATGTAAATTGTATTCCTGCTGTCTCTGAGTTGTCTCCCTCCATCTCTCTCTCTCATCTCACACAGCATTCAGAGGGCTGCTCTGACCATTTTGGAGTATTACTACAGAGATTTTCCACTCCATAACCCAGCACTTCTCTCTGCCTCAAAGCACCGGGCTGCCAAACACCTGGCCGGGTTAAAGGTCTACAACGTAGACGGTTAGTCGCCTCATCTGTCCCAATAATTACCTCCTATATTCTGTAACATTTCTGTTGTTGTCTCCTTTGTTGCTACTTTTCGCTTCCTGGTTGTAGCAGGTTGTCCGCTCCTGCTGCTTCCTTGTTGTGATGTTTTCTTTTCCATCTCCATCTCTTCCGTAAGCAGCTTTTAAAAACAAACTGAGAACATACCTTTTGGACAGTAAGTACAGATGAAAGTCCTCAACATCACTCTGCACAGCACTTTATCACAGGAAGCCGCTAATTTCACGGTTCAGTTCACTCCATTTTTAGTGCACTCTGAAACCTCCGTCCCTGACATAATGTATATACTGCATCTGCGGCAAGCATCCTACTACGCACACACTTGGACACACACACATGCTCTTGATATATTGCCTCCCTGCTCCCACATACACCACATATTGCACTCTTTCTAAAGATTCACTCGCCACCCATCAGTGCCCCATTAGCTGCACAACACTGTAGATTTGATGATCTATGGCAGGGATGCACTATGGGATATGGTGTCCTCATAACACCTCCGCACCTCCCATCCACCCCACCCCCTTCCCTATCAAAGTGCAGCGGGAAAGGCCTCTAGGGGGCCGTGGATTTTCAAGCCTTAAATAATTCATCAGAGTAACGCTCATTCCTCACATACTCCCACATCTCTCCTTCCACCGGCTCCGCCTGTCTCCAGCTCGGCTCGCTCTCGTTTTCTTTTTTTCCCCCCTTCTTTATTTAATTTTTTTTCTCGCTTCAACCCCCACTCACCCTCCACACCCTCTCTTTCTCTCTCTTTCAAAGTCATTCACAGGCGCTTCTCATAGCATGAATATGTAGGCCAAGAAGTTAAACAAGCTGGTGTTTACCCATATTTTCGGTGGAAAATATTTACAATGCTCCCTGTGCAAATTATCTGACGGTCTTTCCACAGTATTCACTAGGGTGGTTTTTCATCCATGTTTTATTACTACATTCAATCTCTCTCTCTCTCTCTCTCTCTCTCTCTCTCTCTCTTTCTCACCTGCACACACTCATAAACACACATATGCAGATCAGATTATTAATGATTTATATCTTTACCTGACCTGCAGCGTTTACTCCCTATAACCTCCCCCAAACTGTACTGATCTTCATGAATATGAACCAGATCTGACTTGCCCACAATAGAACCCCAGGAACTCTAATATACTGGCATACAAGCTCCATTAGCTTTATGGGTTTGTCACACAAACCAGTAAATTCACAGATCAGAAAAGAACTATGGCCTTTGAAGTGTAAAACGATGAATATTTAATCCACACCCTAATAAAAAGGTTTCTGCATCTGACTGTCTGTGGAGAAACGTGGATGCTTCCAGTGGAAATTGCCTCTTTTCTCAGCGCTATAATTAACGTTCTGTGTGACTGAGACACATGATCCGGCAGGATGCCCCAGATAAGTAACAAAGATTAACATACTCTCTTTCAAGTCTTTCTCAGAAGTCAGTGGAGTATAAAATGGACATAATACTGACCAAGGAGGTTGATTCACTGTTGTTTTACACCTCCTGTGATGTGTGTCTGACCTTTCCTGTCCATGATTCAGATTGAGATACAGCCCATTAATCAGAGTCTGGTGGGGTCAGGCGCTGCAACCTCCAGCTCAAACTGATATAACCAATTTGCCTCTGTCCTCTCTTTTTTGGTGCAGCCCCGGGGAGCACAGCAGGAGTGCAGCCTGGTAATGGGAATCAGTCACGGGCCATGGTTACAGCTGCCGCCAAACGCAAAGACACCGCCCACAACGAGCTGTACTACGAAGAGGCCGACTACGAGAGAAGAGTCCGTAAACGTAGAGCCAGGTGAGTCACTCAAACAAATGACAGCATGTCGGGGGGGCAGCTTACACCTCGGTGTTTCGCCTCCTTAAAGTTTAAAGTCCATTTTATGACTACTGTCATAAAACAGTAGTCAGGTGCCCATACATATGGACAATGAAACAGATTTTCTTGCTGTAATCATTCCTGCTGTTCATACTGGACATTAAAAGATCCCTTCCTAATGTGCTGTCTATGTAAGAGATGGGGGACAAAGTCCACAGTTCTTGTTTTCTGCAAAAATGTATTCAAACGTATTCAAACAATCTTTTTCGTAACTATAGATCTTTTAATTTGTCTCAATGTCTTTTTTAATTACAGCAAGCAAAACCTGTTTCAATGTGTATATGGGCACCTGACAATCATCACTATCTCATGCACACACAAAATGAAATCAGTTTAATAAACAGGGAAATATTGTGAGCTGCCTATTTTAATTTTAAGTAGATTCTTCTCCTGTCAGATTAGTCTATAAAAAAAAATTTTTTTCCCCTCATGGTTCAGGGCAAAAGTACTGTACTGTACAGCCACATTTTTGATCAAACCTGCAGTCTCTCTCCCTATATTTATGACTTTTATTCATGCCCAACTACATGGATGAAAATATAAATATCCAGCAAAAGAGTCCCAACTTAACGTCCTTGTCATTCTGTGCTTGTGCGCTGTCAGACAAGTGAGAAGCAAGGTGAGCATCCATCAGACTCATGATTCCTTCAATAGCAATATTACTTTTGATGGAGTGATTGAGAGAAAAGGACAGTTGCACTGGTTCATGTTCAGTGTTGCTTAATGATCGGTATGGATTAAATACAAGCATAGAGAGCTAACCGTAAGCTAAATGCTGTGTGTGTGTGTGTGTGTGTGTGTGTGTGTGTGTTCCTTCTTTGTCAGGCTGGTGGTGGCTGTGGAGGAGGCCTTCACACATGTCCGGCGGATGAAGAAAGAGGATGAGCGCGCCACTCCATCCGACATCATGGATGTGCGTGAAGCAGCTCTGGCTATATTTCCCTCCATGGCCCGTGCCCTGCAGAAGTACCTCCGCACCACCAGGAGGCAGCACTGCCACAGCATGGAGAGCATCCAGAAGCACCTCGCTTTCTGCCTCATCAATAACATGAGCCCTAAGGTGAGCTTGGCTTTGAACCTCGAAAATAAGAATCTAATAAGAATAGATGTGTTGATAATATTTCAAGCCACAGAAGTCGATGTTTACAGGACTTAAAAGGATAATTCCAGTTCATTACAACTTTGGTCTAATTTATTTTAATAGTTCTGGCCATCATGTCTGTCAGTTATGATAACATTGTACTCACAAACATGAGTGTTTTAATGATCAAACAGGTTGTATACAAGCCAAGACTTGAGCCTGATTATCCAGACCTCTATTAAATTGGGATTGTGGCACTCCAAAAACATACAAAAAAGTCTCAATAATATGGCATCTGTTTATTTCTTTGAACTCCTTTTTATTTAAACTGAGGACATATTTTTTTGTGTGTTTTTGGAGTCCTGATATCACAGTTAATATGGCATGAAGAGCACACAAAAGGCTTGGATCTGCAGCAATTCTGGCTTTCAACACGTTTCAACCTTGGCACTCTTCCTCAGGCAGCATCAGGCAACTTGTGTTTCTTGCCTTGTTTTTAGTGATGCTGCCAAATCCCCTGATTTCAACTATTTACATAGTGGTGTGATATTGTTTTTGCAATAAAGAATGGTGGCTAACTATGCAAATAAGAGCCACTCAGGTTGTAATAAACTGGAAGAAGGTTTCAAATAGATTTCTCAGGATTGTGCCGTTAAAAAGAATATTTTCTTGGTGAACATTATCGTGTCATTGGTTGTTTCTGTGCGTGCAGGCCTTCCTTGAAGCCTACCTGGCCCCTGGTCCGACCCTGCAGTACGGCCCTGAGCGCTGGATGGCTGACCAGTGGACTTTGGTCAGCGAGGCTTCTGTCACCGGCGGCATAAAGGAAGGGACAGAGTTCCTACTGCGGTGTCTTGACTTTAGCTTAGCTGTCACCATCAAGAGCATCCCTTACATCCGACTGACTGAGGAGTACATCGACCCCAAGTCTAACAAGTTTATACTGCTGCTCCAATCAGAAACCTCCGTTTAACAGTGACACGGAGGACCAGTGCTGCTCCTCTGGACTTACAGGACTGTTACAGTTATCCAACTGAATTTTTCAAAAAAAAAAACTTTTTGTACTGTTTTTTTATTTTTACTTATGTTTATGTAATTTTCTCACATAGAGTTATCTTTGTGTCCTTGTCTTCGTCCCGGGCGACATGAAAGAAAACGAGAGGGAATATGCACAGTTCAGGTATTCCTCTATGCACTGCAGATGACCCTCACAAGTTTTCGTCTTCCTTTATTCGCATGTGCCAGTGTGTGCCTGCGTGGGAGAGTTCATGATTTTAAGGAGGAGTGTGTGTGTGTGTGTGTGTGTGTGTGTGTGTGTTTTGAGTGTAGTGTATACCCGGGATCTGTCTCAACCTGTCTCTTCTTTCTCCTTAGCGTTGCTATAGTGACCAGGACATTTGATATAACCCTGACCCTTTTCACCAAAACTGCTCTTTTTTCAGTCTTAGCAATGAGTATTGAACTGTCCTGTATTACAGATGTATGTACAGTATTTATATGTGAATATACTTTATCCCTCCAGACTTTTTTATATCGAAATATGTGCATTGCTTGAAGGATTTTTTTAACCTTGTCAAAGATTTTTTTTTACCTTGTCTGTCTGCGCTGTATTTGTGGAAAACAACTGGACTGTAAATAGATGAAGACATGTTTTGTAAATGTCAGACAAATCACTGGAGTCTCTTGGACTGAATGCCAACCACAGTACAGCTGAATATAAATGGTCTAGGCAATAGATTGTGAACAAACATGTGTGACTGCTGATTATGTTTGTACAGTTAAGTGTGTGCAGTGTACACAGAACTTTTTGTAGGCTAGCAGAGAGACTAAATGTTTGGACGGCTATGAGGTTCATGTGCTTTATATAATGTTAAAACTGTTGCCTTTGTGCTGTTTAATTCAAAAACATATGCCCCTGATTTTCATCTTAATTCATCATGAAGGGTGTGTATTATTACAGCACATTACTGCATAATGTAAATCCTGTCAGCCAAGTGAAATACACTCAGCAATGTGTATAAGGCAATGCAGAATAAAGGAATATTTATTTCAGCTATTTAAAAAAGATTAAGGACATTCTCTCCACATCCCTCTCCAAAATTAATAGTCACTCATCTCATGCTGGCAAGTGTTTAAACAAGTGTTTAAGATTAATAATTCAGTGTAAATTAGCTCAACCCAGTGTCAGTATTTCTGCTGTCAGTATTTTGTCTCAGTGTCACACTACTGCCACCTACCTGCAGCTGTGGGAACAGGAACGTTGTCCCGAGCATCAATCAAACTGTTAGTGAATATTTGATCTGTATTTTTAAAAACCCCTCTGTATTTATGAGGCCTGTTATGTTGTAAATGTATATTTACACGAGTGTTTACTGTGGTCACAGACTGTGTAGTTTTGTTTAGGCTTTTAGGGTGTTGATGGTTGTAAATAGTTCTGAACTACACATGTGCCTCAGCTATACATATTTAGGGTGTGCTCGGCATACATGTGCAGTTTTCAAGCGTGTCTGTGTGTGTGTGTGTATGTGTGTGTGTGTGTGTGTGTGAGGGAGTATGAGCGAGAGAGGAAAAGGGAAACAAAGGGAACATGATGAAGAAAAGAGATCGCTTTCCCAAATGTCATGCAGTCCTGAGTTGTCCCTGTCTTCTTTTATACAACAGAACATGTAAAATCACAGCAGCTGTGTCAAAGTCACATTTGTAGAAGAAAAATAAATATTTGTATGTACCTTTTCAAGGCATTTGATCATTGTCGTTTTTTTTTATGTAATGACGATTGATAAGTGGGTCGCCTGGTATCTTTTATTAAGAACGCTCAGCTTTTAGTAGCCTTTACAGAAGTAGTTTGGGTGTTTGTGAAAAAACAAAAACATCTGAACTAACTAACAACTAAAGACTAAAGGTGAGTTAATGGGATCAAGAGGGTGCAGAATTTTGGGGGTTTTTTCACAGTCAGAGTCTATGACACGCCTGTGTACTAATATATAGATATTTGCACATGTGTTATTTGGAGGATGAATGAACTATAATAAGGCCAACACATATGTGGTTATTATATTGGTTATACAGGAGTGGGAAATGTATTTTTTATTCAACAGAAAGGTGATGTTTCTCGCACCTTTTGTCTGTGAAAAAGCCAAATTTAATTAAGTGTGTCGGCGTTCAACACCAGACGTGTCTAAGTGTGAATGTGATGAACTTGACATTAAAAAGAACATTAATACTTTCACTTCCTCCTGTGTTGAGCCCGGCAGGTTTAAAGGTTTCTGTTAATGTCCAGCTATCAGACGGTTGGGCCCGATAAACACAATGCACATCACGTATTTATTTTAGATGTAATATATTTTTGTTAACATTATGATCAGTGGTGTTTCTGCAGTTGCGCCTGTATGACAGATATTTTTACAAAATAATTTACAGTAGGCCTATTCTTTCCAACGCTGCATCAGGCAACTTGGTGGTCATCAACTAACCATACAGCATCCAACAAAAGACATTTGATAAAACAAAATGTTTTCTGAATAAAAATCTTGCCAAGTAAAAGTCTCTGTTGAGGTTCATTTCAAATACAGGCTTAGTTCCAGGTCTGTGTCAGTACATGTGTATATATTGTGTTTTCTTTCATTGCGTGCAGAGGGAGACGAGGAGAGAGCAATGAGTCACAAAAGAAAAGAGAAAGCAAAGTAGAAGTGCAGGAATGCAAGAGAGGAAGAGAAACATGAGGAATTAGCATTCTAATGAGCTTCTCAGCATCAGTCCAATGGTGTAATGACAATATTATCTCCCTGTGCAGCTGCTGCCTGCCCCATTAATTCAGGTGAAGAACAAACCTGATGGAGAAATAGAAAGTAGTGAGAGATGAAAGAAGAGATTAGAGTTTCACTGTAGAAAAAGGAGACTGTCAGCGTGTGCTTTTACACTTTCAAAGCTGTAACCCCCGGGCAGAAAATGCACCTTTTCTAGGTAAACCAAACATTAAATCTTAAGTTGTATTACCTGAAAGGAGGATGGAGAACAAAAGCAAAGGGGAGTGGAAACACACATTTACCAGCCAGTTTGGTTTATTGGAGCAGAGGACAATGAGCCACAACGTATGTAATTGAACAGATTATAAATGAAAGGAATTACGTTTTCAGAGTGCTGCTTAGTGGTGGAAGAAGTAATCACATCCTTTACTTAAGTGACATTTCTAGTGCAACTATGTAAAGATAGTCTATTACAAGTAAAAGTCCTGCATTCAACATTTCACTGGAGTGAAAGTGCGTTATCAAAAAGTTACCAGTAAAATGTCCTTAAAGTATAAAAGTAAAACTACTCATTCTGACAGATAATGACAAACATGAGATGATTAATGGGTTAGGAGAGAAGAAAAAGTTCTGCTACAAAAGATTGTATTGATATTTTGGACAACTAGACATTTCTTTTTGTAAAGGTCACAAGCCGAAAAGGTTTGGAACCACTGGTTTAATTTTTAACAATATGTTCAGCTTCATCATGTGTTTTTTCATGTAAAATCTTAATCTGAAAAGTAACCAGTAAATAAATGTAGTGAGTAAAAAGTACATTTCCCTCTGAAATGTAGTGGAGAAGTAAAATGCAAGTTCCTCAAAATTATACTAACAGTAAGTACAGTATTAGAGTAAATATACTTTCTACCATCATTGCTGCTTTTGGTATTCATGTTTTACTCTACAAAGTAAGTGATGTTCTCTCTTACAATGTACTGGTTTAAATGAAGAAATGAATTTGATGACTGATAGTTGACACTGACAGTCCTTACCGTCATTTATATAAATGAATGTCATGTGTAATGAGAGGTAAATGTCTGGTCCAGACATTATGAGTATATATACAGTATCTTTTATTTTAAATTCCAAAACCCATTCCAGTCTTATTTACATTGTCGAAAAATGACTTTTTTGGATATTAAATAAACGTATTTATTAATATTAGTGGGCACATAATCGGTACAAATTTTGGATTTTTCTTAGTGAAAAGTTATTTTACTGTACAGAAGTTTGTCTGAAATCCATGTTAATAAATACTGAAGAGTCAACATTTATTATTCTCAGGCTATGGATTACTCATCATCATCATCATCATCATCCTCTTCGTCATCATCCTCTTCATCATCATTGTCGCCATCCTCCTCATCATCATCGTCATCATCATTGTCTTCATCGTCATCATCATCGTCATCATCATCATCATCATCATCATCATCATCATCATCATCTTCATCATCATCATCGTCATCCTCAGTGTTGACTTTGCCAGAGAGCACATCCTCGATCCAGTCCTCCAGCTCCTGGGCGGTGGGCAGGTCCTCCTCATCGTCCATCTCCATCCACACGCTGTCGGCCTGCTCACGCGTGCACACACACACACACACACACACACACACAGAGGTCAGGAGAAACTCAACACAACAGTGTTGTTGTCGTGTCAGACGGGTCATCAGGTTGTCGGGGACTTACATCTGTAACATTGACAACTCCAATCTGTGGTCTGAACAGATCGATCTTGAAGGTCTTCTCCCAGTAGGGGATCAGCTGAGGGGGGTCAGCAGAAAAAAAATCACATTAAAAACATCACATTAGACCTGCAGCTTGTGAGCTAAATATCTATCCACATGTTTTCTTTTTTTATGTTTCACTACTTTCCTGTCTGCCTGCCTCTGTGTCTGTCTAAACCTAGAGGTGTCCTGGCTCACCAGGGGAAAGTCATCAGGGTCAATCCAGATGATGCTGAGGTCAGGCAGGTGGGTGTTGTCTCTGGCCACCTCCTTCAGGATCTCCAAGAACTCGTAACCATCTGGAGGCAATTTCACACATTGACATCAACTGTGATACAAAACTTGATTAGGTGTTGATTAGGACCAGAGGGAAAGAACACGTTACAACCAAATAAAAAAAAATAGCTTGACATTTTGGGAATTATGCTTCTTCTCTCTGAGAGTTAGATGAGAAGATTGACACCACTCTCATGTTTGTAAGTTAAATATAAGGCTACAACCAGCAGCCAGTTAGCTTAGCATAGTATAAAGACTGGAAACAGGGGAGCAATTAGCCTAACTCCGTCTAGAGGAAACAAAATCTGACACACTGTGGTTTTCTATTTCTCAACTGTCCCTGTTTCCAGTCATTATGCTAAGCTAAGCTAACTGCCAACTGGATCGAGTTTCATATTGAGCGTGAACACGGGAATGGTACTGAATAAGCGTTAAGTGTTTTCCAGAGTTTTGACCTAATATATTGGTCAGCTTTTATACTGATTTTCAAATCAATTTATATTTTTTAACATTCCATTTAAATTTTCTTGTTTTTACATTTCTATTGTCTTTTATCTGGTTTATTGGTTTTATCATTTCAGTCTTATCATTTGTATGTAATGTATCCAATTGTTTATTTGTACTGTCTTGTTAGTAGCTTGTCAGTCACTAACCTGTAAAAAGGCTGCTAAAGAAATAAAGTTTGAGTTATTGATTGAATGTCAAGACACAAGAGTTACCCAGCAAAATATGTTCTATAGTTTCAATAACAAACAGTGGTGTAACATATAACATGCTCTTACCGGGGTCCTCCTCCTCTGCAAAAGCCACAATGTGGGTGCCCTCAATATCATCCTCCTGAGAAGAAGACAAATATAAATGTCAAGTTACTGTAAGCGTCAGGGGAAGCTAAATTTAAAACTGTTAATGTTGCCTGCAGCCACACAATCATCGCTCACCCAGGTCTCAAACATATCTTCTGCACGCAGCTTTCTCAGAGTTGGTCTGATGGCGCAGAAAGCACATCAGATTTTACATTTCTGTGTTTATACAATAGATGTAGGTTGGTTAAATACACATTTGTTGGAGTATTTAGTTTATTTGTTTACCGTCTGTGTTCTGTTATGAATTCCACCAGATCCTCCTCAGAGTGAGGCTTGCCTGGGATGGTGACTGGCTCCTCCATGAAGGGCTCATAGAAATCCACCTCATTCAACTTCAGAGTCAACTCCTTGGCCACCTGAAGCAACAAAGACAGATCACTCACTCAAGAATAATGATGTATCTGTTTATTTGTCTGTTTGCTTTTTACTTACAGATTTCTCAAATGTAGCAAAGAACTTAATGTAGGGCTGGAAATGCTCTGCAGCTTCTTTAAACGCGTCATAGTCTAAAGAGGATAAAAGACAACAGGGAGGAATAAGGAGATTATATGATGTTGGAAGCAGTAGGGTTTGTTGTTCCTCATCACACATCTGTTTGTGCTTTCTCTGGCTGTTGTATACATGACATTTGCACATCAGGGAGTGGAAATAGCTGAACTTTGACCTCCCCTTAATGCTCCCACAGTTGGTCAAATGGGATGTAGCTGCAGCTCAAGTAAACTACTCTAGACTCATCTCTTCCACATCATGTGATGTGGGACCAGGCAGTGGCAGCTGTGTGTGCAGCAGTGGTAAAAATGGATCTGTAAATCCATGGAGATGAGGGGGTTAAAATGCACTCATGTTATAATGAAGGGCATGAGCAGAAAGCCTGTCACAGACCCAGCTAACAAGGTTCCGAGCTGTGTTCAGACAGCAAAAAACACACATTTTACAAACATATCATACACGCCTCAGCCTCACACACTCACAATCAGAGTCCTCGCTCTTGAAGTAACCAACAAGGCGGATGTCTTCCTCCATCCTGTCAAAGGCTCTCAGCTCCAGAGCATTTCCTATCACCTCCACTGGCTCCTCCAATAGCTAGAGACAGACGGAAAGAGGAGAGAGAAGTTGGGAAAGTTTGTGACTGTGACTGGTGTTGATTAGTGCTAGCAGCTGGGAATCTGCCCTTACATGACTCTACTCACATCCAGCAAGAACTCCACCAGGGTGTTAGCAGAGAGCAAGCCGTCAAACTCGATCACCCGATCAGCCTTAAAAACATACACACTGCTTTCCTCCTCCAGGCCTGTGATTGAGGGAAATTACATGTCAAAACATACATTCAGAGACTGTTCCTAAACTTTTAAACCCTTGAATAAATCTGTGATTACTGTCTTTCAGGACTTGCAAGTATCAATCAGACAAAGGAGGCTAAATAAAGGTTATGCTGTGTTCATATGCTCACCCAGTTTCTTTGCCACCTTTGCGTCTTTGTGGGAGTCGACCATTCCAAACCCAATGTCCTTCTCCTCCAAAACCTGAGCTGCAAGCTGCAGCCGAAAGAAAAAAGACCATGAAGGACTAAATGGTAAGAACGGGACTGAACACATACAATGTAAAAAAAAACAAGACATAAAGAAAATTATTAATTTTGGATTCTGAGCGCTGGAAACAATAATCCCAGTTCAGTTAAAGTATTCATTGAGGCTGCACTTGTGGGAGCTTGGCCGCAGTGTCGGGTAAGGTCTTAAGAAAGGAAAATGAATACCAAAGTTGGCAATATGACAGAGGTGCTCAAGCTGCCCAGGGGCCATGGAGACACACTTACATAATCACCAGACTGCCTTGTTCTAAATATATCCAAAGTAAGAGCATATGTAATTGTTCTGGCAATTGTTCTGTGAAGTACAGTAGGTGAGCAAAGTTAGACTCTGTCCTGCCAGAAGTGATCCTTACAAGCTTGTTTACACATTGATTAATGTGTCATCTTCAAGCTTCGTCGGATTAAAGTTACAAAGTTATCAAAGGTATCCTGTGGTTTTTACAAGTGGGTCCCCATTTTGTTTGTATCGTGTACAAGGATGCTCGCATGAGAGCATGCAGGCGGTGTGTTTCATATCCTGCCAGCGGTTTATTGCTATTCCACTGATCCACAGTTAGTGGCAGTACAGTGGCAACAAACAAAGCAATGTGCTAACAATGGCAGTGAAGAAGAAAATTGCTCGCACGCAAACACGAATGTAAACAATGCACGGTTTAAGTCATATCTTTTGTGTGTTTACCAGAAAATTCCACAGGGCACCTTTTTTTCCAACAATTAAAAAAGAGGAAGTGAACTGATCTCAAACAGACTGCAAAGCCACCTGCAAGGTGTAGACATTTGGAACAAAACATGTTAAATACTATATCTGCTTTAAAAGTTAATCTTTGTACATGGTTACTGTGCATGAGTGCCTGACTGTATAGTAACATGGCCCACCTGTGATGTGTATAATAAGTGAAGCTAATGTCAGGACTGCACAAGTTGGCTCAAATTACCTTCAACAGATCAGAGTGCAGTTCACCCTCAGCCATGTGTAACATGAGACAGGGCACAGTGCACACTGTTTCCTACTGTGGGATTCAAACAGAGAGATTCATTTAATCTTTCAATTAGATGTGGATCCAGCTGCTCAGCTGAGCCTGAGTGAAAAATACCTTCAAGCTGTGTTACTTTTGCTTTGACCACCAAAGTCAACTACAATGGAGGACAGGATAGTTGTGCCCTTCACAGTTATTGCTCTAAAACACACTACACCTGAGCTCTTGGCCTATTTCTGCCAGCGGAGGAGAGTCGCTGGGAGAATTACCCTGATACATTTCTAAGGGATAGAAGCACACATTGAATAAAGCTAACAGAGATAACCTTAAGTGACAGCACTGCATCTCACTGGACTGTTGTGCACTCATGGAGTACATACAGATACACATTGACCTTGACGACACTCACACATACGGACATTAAAACGGAACGATCAGGAGCTTCATGTCTCACCAGTTGGCTCTCTGATTATTGGAGCACTAATGTGGAGTTGTTACACTCTAAATCTTTTATATGAGTCTGGTTAATTGGACTGTTAGTGTCCTCGCTCTCATACCACTGCCACCAAACCAAACTTTGTCCTTTCCTTTATCTCCTTCAGTGACACCTTTCTTTTCATCCCTGCTCTTCTCCCTCTGTCCTGTTTCTTTATTTTGGCCCTGCACCTCCTCTCTACCTGCTTCATTGTAATAAATACTTTACCTCCAGCACCAACTCAGTCATCTGGTGTTGTTTTTGCAGCTCCTTGCTGTCTGGAATGGGCCCATGGTAGAACAGGCACAGCATGCTGTGCGTCTTCAAGGCTTTCTTGTAGTTCTTGTCATTGATATCTAGGACGCGGTCTTTCCCGTCATACTGTGGGAACTCCAGGCCCTTCTCGGCCGGGGCCAGAGGCACGAGGCTCAGGCAAGGGAGCAGGAACAACCACAGGGATAGCATGGTCCGGTGCTACCACACACCCCCAGAAAGTCAGAGTTTGATTTTAGTTTCACAGTATTAAACCCTGTGAAAGGGTAGGGAAATGCAGGAAATGCTGCAGAAAGCTTTAGAGGTAAAAGTTGGTCCGTCAGTGGCAGTTCTCAAGCATCCCAAGCCGTGCAGAGAAATCCAACTTATACAAACATCTTCAGGACCTAGCAACTCTTTCTCCCACTGTAATCACTCCTTCACGCCTTCTCTCTGCAGACACAAAGGCGAAAGAAGAGAACTCTCGGGCCTGTGAGGTACTGGGGGGGTGGATACCATACATAGCAGCACTCCTCTCCTCTCTTCTCTCCCCCTACCCGTGCAGGACAGGCCCATTTTTAGGAGACCAGTTGTTTGAATGCTAAAAATAAAGCTGCAAGTGAAAAAGAGAGATAGCACAAGGGGGTAGGGTCTTTGAGGGAGTCCGTGATGTGGGAGGAGGGAGTTGAGCCCCAGAGATTTGGGGGTTCAGTTATTTTGAGGTGTTTAAGTCTGTGAGGACCAAAAACACAGTGGATGTGTGGTTTGGTGCTGCAGTAGAAAATGGCGGTGTATTTTAAGTGACAGCTCATGAGACAATTTGCCAACAGGTGTGCAAAGGGCAACTCAAATCATCTGTTGCTCTGCAGATGTGGCACCATGTACATGAATATATTCTTATCTATACATAACATTTGGTTTTATTTTGGAGTGATTTGTCTTTGCTTCTAATAATAAACTGTAATTTTCCCCATTTTGTTCTTCACAAACCTACACATTTACTCAAAGATCTTCCTCTTAAACTGTATATTTAATCCTCACATACACCATTATTACACTATTGACAAAGCCACAGCAGCTGCATCTCTATTTTTGCCCCCCCCTTACGTCTTCTTCATCTCCACTGTCAAGTACAATAGTTCTCTAGCTGATTGGGAAGTGGCCTCTTCTGCCCCCTGCAGGTAGAAATCATGTATGACCTGCTGAATTATGAGAGTTACAGTAACTCCTACTTGTATGTGGGTATTTTCTGCCATTACCAGGGAATGTGTGCAAACAATATGGAGTAGCTCAACCTTTTGGAAAATAATATAATATTATAATTTTGAAAAATAATAAATACACAAATTGGATTATTGGTGCGAGGCTTATCTTATTATTGTCATTAGGCCTTTTTCACAGCAGACATGTTGACTTGATATAGCAGGAAATGGACAGGTGTTACTAATAACATTAACAAGGGCTCTGTTCCATTCTAGTGTCCCAGTAAGCCATGACAGTGTGACAGTGAGCCTACATGACCAATACCAGGACCCTGAAACTGAAGCATCTACATGGAATTCAGCCATTTTTAACTTTATTATTTCAGGATCACTATGTTTGTCATGACTATACAATTGTAACAACATTCACTTTTATATAATTAACAGTGTTTAATAACATCCTCTTTAAAATGTATTTAAATGAACACATTTGGAAGATAACAGGTGGTGTCAATAACGTGGTACATCAAAAAAGATTGGGAAAAACTGCCCTAATGCATTATTGATGTTAATGGATTAAAGCTCTAGAGATCTAAAGAGCTAAACCACAAGTTAGATACACCTTTAACATCAATTAGACTTTATTATTCTGATTACAGAAGGACCACTTTAATCAAAATCTGTTCAAGTCATGCTGCTACTGATGTTAATGATGATTTGCTGTGAGTTAAGTGTGTATTCTTGCATTATCTTGCTGAAAAGTTAGTGATGACGTCACTCTGTATCTGAGCAGTCCAGTCCTCCTTGATGTATTGGTGGTAGGGGTCATTAGAGTGCTCTCTCCTCTTGGATTTGACCGTGCTCACCAGGATGGCCACAACAATGAAGGCAAACATGCCAATCATCACTGCCAGATACCAGATGACATTCATGAAGTTCTCCTCGGCCATGGTCTTGTCCAAAGCGTTGGCTGCAGCTGTCACGTTACGCCTCCAGTTGTCCAGGTAATGACCCAGAGCACTGGTCAGGGACTCCTCCAGGTTAAGGGTTAGGTTGGACCAATCAGATGCACTCATCTGGTTGGAAGGAAAACAAAGGATGATTCTGTATTTCCAGAAAGTTTAAGACAGTCAAGTAAATTAGGTTTATTGCAACAATACAATTTAAAGTTAAGAATGAGAGGCACTCAGTGGGTGTGGTTTGATCATATTTGATTGACAGCAACATTGAAACATCAGCAAACTGACTCACAACGGTTGTCAGATTTGGATTCAGATATTGCTAAATTGGTGCCTGGAAGTACGGTGATACCTCCTTTTTTCCTGCCCACTTCAATCCAGTGAGAAAAGCACAGGAAAAAAAACATATAAAAAAAATCTCTCAAGTGAAATAACCCAAACTGTTTTGTGTACATATAGGACACCTTTACTCATAGCAAGAAGCTGATTGAGAAATTTTCACTGGAACAGAAAACACTGTTACACTGCTGGAGTTTTTAAAGCAGCATAGATCACAAGTAAAAGAGTTCTAAAGAAGGTCAAATCATTGGTGCCCAAACCACTGCTTTAAAGTAATTTTGTCCAACCACTGAATCTCACTCAAGCGCAGCCAACCACATAAAGAACATTTTATTAATATTTGTACTATATTGTACCAACCTTTTGCCAGGTTTTCGAGGGCCACATCATGAAATTGGTTAGTAAATCAAAACACCTTGGAGTGAAAACAGAACAAAATAAAGAGGCACTGGCAGAGAGCACAGGTGGTTAGAGTAAGAAGCAAAGTCATTAGCTCACAGGTACACAGTCAACTACTGCTCACACTTTGTTTACTTTTTTAATCTTTTCTGCTCGGCTGAACAGTGGGTTTTGAGTGTGTGTGTGTGTGTGTGTGTGTGTGTGTGTGTGTGTGGGTGAGAGGGAAAGATAGTGGGTCATGACCTTGAAAATTTTCGGCATACAAAATGCTGATATTTCCTCCAGCTGATAAAGGAAAGCGAGTGTTGGAAGTCATTTTAACCTGCAACGAAAACATACACACACACACAAGCACACAAATCTTTCCCAAATGATGGAAGCAAATATGGGTTAAATATCAACCTGACTGGTTTGAGAGGTTGATGTGATGTTTATTCATCTGTAATTCATAATCTGCCCTCAGAGGGAGTGCCATACAAGGGAACGTTGTTTATGGCAGTCTATGGCAGTTTTACTGTGGCTTCCTCAAGGTGGCAGTATAATGCAACACATTTTGGAGTCACACTTACATGCACTTAGATTTCTCCAGTGAAATGTGTCAATGATTGCTTAATTATCACATTAACATGGTTTGTCTTCCTGTAAAAAAATATTTGGTTAAGTAAGAAATTGAAATTGGGTCTTTATTTCATGTAAAATGAGGTATGAGTGTCAGCCACCCTGAAGTCTTTAGAGATTCATTGTCTTGCTCAAGGACACTTCAGCGTGGTATCTGTTTGCTGACAAGAATGCTTGAAACTGGATCTTGGACACCCTCCACCACCACCACCCCACCTCCCACAGCCACACTGCTGGAGTGGATGACTCCCACCACCTCTAATCGTTCCCAGATCATTTATGTTTTGCTGTGCAGCTCTGTAGAGTGAAACAAGAGAAAAATAGAACAGTATGTAAAAAGAAACACAAACACAAAGACACAGAGACACACATACACAAAGTGGAGCTGAAGATGAGCTCGTAACAGGTAAAATCCCAAAGGGGGAACATTAATGGCGAGAACCTAATCTGATGTGCAAAATTTTAAACTGTTCTATGCAAAAGAAAGTTTAATGAAAAACGGGAGTGTTATCTACTTGAAAAGTAGGGCTCATGCCAAACCTACAAGTTGGTGAAGATTTTGAATAATAAAATGTATTCAAACTTCCACATTGTCATGACCCTGGGTTTTTTCCCCTGTTTCTCTCAGCGTCTGGTCAGTTTTCAGATAACATGGCATCTCAGTAATCTGATGTTTCACAACTTTAAAAGATGTTTCTTTAAAAGATGAGGAATTTCTCTGTTGGCTCAGTGTGATGAAAGCTCGTTACAACACAATGTGTGTTGAAATGAACTGACACCAGGGGACCAGAACATCTGATGCTTTTCACAATAGAGGATCATAGTACTGCATCAACTGTTTTGTTATCCTTCCCACATTATGCATGAAGTGAAATCACTCATCACTCGAGCAGTAAACTATAGTTATTAGACAAATCTTTTGGAATAGCAAAAGTAGAAATATCCTGGTATAATGCAAAGATTTGCATTCAATGCAATATTCTTGCATGCTGAGGTTAAAAGTATTCCAGCTTCAAAGCGTTATTCTCTGACATTATCTAAAACTTTCTAATTTGGGACGACATGTGTGATGATAACGCCTATTCAATAGCCTGATAACAGTCAGATTCGAATTAACATTCAGATTCTCCCAGGAAAATGTAAAACAAGGTAGAATTAAGAGAATGAAGTTCAGGTCCTGTAGGGGTTACCCAGGAGAACAAGAAGGCTTGAAACATGCTTTTAACCTGAGCCGTCACTGTCTCCCTCTCTACTGTCTTAAACCACTCACCTACTTTCTGGAAGTCGTGGCAGTGAGTACATTACATTATGACTTACAAGAATGAGAACTGTTGAAAAGGTTTGCTTTCAGTGTTTCCATATCAGCAAACCCCTAATCAGCAGTTTACACTTGACATTAGCTGCCATGTTGTTGATTTGTCACTAATCAAGAATGTTGTTGTCACTGGTCAGTTTGACGCAGAAAGACAGGAAAAGTGGTGTATGCTTCATTGATGCTCATTCATTATGTCGTGGCCCTGGACACTATTCTTCTCCCTGTTATTACAAAGGGAGGTAAATATTTCCTTTTGCCATTGAAGCCCTGTTCCATGGATTGACGCCAGAACACAAGGCATGCCACCATAGTTTAGTCGGGGCGGGGAATGACAGGAATGCATTGACTATGTGTTTGCTCAAATTTCCCGTCTTGGCTGCTTCCGTGTCACCCCAATAAGAGTGAATAACAGAGATAACAATAACAACATTTTTTTATATGTAACACCTCGTTAATAACAGTTTGTGCACTTGAGGACTCATGCACCGCACTTCCTTTGCAGACCAGAGATTGACAGCCATCTGCGTGGGAACCTGCAAAGCAATGCAGGTTTTCCTCTCAAACAAAGACTTCACCAAGCTGACGATCTAGTCTGGTTAAGTATGCTGATCATAAAATCAACTGAGGTAGATGGAGGCGCATGTTTATCAACACATAGTCTCATCTTATGACAGGGCAGACTCTGTAAAAACAAGATTGACAAACCTCTGCAAATGGCTTGTATTGTTAACAGAATCAAAGTGACTGTGTCTACAATGGTCATATTGGCCCCCAGTACCTGACAGAACTGTTCAGGTGGGCTCGACCACCAGCCCAATGGTCGCACCCAGTCAACAGCAAAGAATTTTGAGTGGTACGATCCTAATGTCCTGGAAGTTCCTGCACCCACAAAAGCTGCGTTCAAGAGCAGTCTCCATAGGTGCCACTGTCTGGAACCAGCTGGAGAGGCCAAGAGAACAAACTAGTCTACAGGCTTTCAATTGTGAGCCTTGCGGTTGACTGTGCTGACTGTTTAAATTGTTTCGTGGTTTTATTGTTTGTTTTTAATATGTACATAGGACTCCCTGTGGAGCAGAATTGATACTGACTGGATTATCCTGGTGGGAGGGATGGGAAATTTGCATCTGTCTTCTAGAGAGAGAGGTCAACAGGCCTGAAGCCCACAATTCTCCACCCCTGAATGGCCTAACTGCCACTTATCTCTGTCAAACCCAGCTGTTACGTGAATGGTACCACCTCTGTTGTCAGAAACATATGGAGTTTAAGGCATTTTGACGCATGTGGCCAGTGAACCCAAAGCTACCACATCCTCCCCAGCTCAACAACATGCAATGTGCACATGCCTGGATACAGATGCTGGATCACAGCAGTGATCATGAAACAAATACAAAAGTGAAAGCACAAACATAGTAGATAGTACTGTGTTCCAAATACAGATATACTTACAACAGCCTTTACCTCACCGTCACAGGTAATTTATAGGAATAGAAGAATAAAGTCCTGGACTTATTTCCATCATTGTTCCTGGTGTTTACACAGACCCCCAACTTTAAGTATCATAGTTAGTTTTAAACACACACAGTGCTGTCCCCAGATCTTTTGCAGGCAGAGGGACGTTAAAGGAATAGTTGGACAAAGAAAATCGATACCACTCGATATGAGAGTGGTATTGATCTTCCCATCAGTCGAGTGGTATTGATCTTCTCATCAACTCTCTTCTCAAAATGTGGAACTATTCTTTAAAGAGCATGAATGAATGTCCCAAGAGGACAGTGACAGGTAAATAAGCTTTTTTTGTTTGTTTCATTATTTAAACCTGTGCTTTTGCTACTGTGTCAAAATGTCTTCCATGAAAAAGACCTATGAAGTGTGAGTTACAGACCTTAACCCCCACAGCCCCTAAAGCTCATCTTAACCATCCATCTATACATGAACCATTTGATTGGTCGAACTTCTTGGAAGCAGTCCGTCAGACAGCCTGTCAGGGAGCACTAACTTAGAGGATCAGTTCAGGGCATGAATGAACGTTTCTTTGTTTTACATCCCCTGCAAAAAGATTACCACCATAAAAGATCCCAAACAGTAATAATGAGAAGACATAATAAAGGGAGAAAGCTGGGTCACTGCAAACACTGACACAGACAACCAATACGATGTAAGCAAAAGACTAAGTAGGTTAAGTTGAAGTTCTGCTCAGCATTCATCTCACACTGATGTTTGACAATGTGTGGACAGGTCTTAATATTTAGATTGAAATGGCAAACCTTCATAAAAATAACTATACATTACATAATTACATTCATATAAAATGACTTGATTTTAATGCCTACAGCCTAATTAATCCCATCCAATAATATCATCATTCCAGCGCCTTGAAGCCATTTGAAGCATTTGTTTCAGACTATTGTTCGTGTGTCCACTGCCCAAAATACACAATGAACAAAGCATGGCCGGGATGCCAGTACTTTTCCACAAGGACAATATCATTATTTTCCTCTTGGGGAAGAGGGAGGGTATGAGTCCGGCAGGGGGTTGGTGGAGGAGTAAGCAATGTGTGTGATGTTAAGTGACGAAGAGAATTCAAACTAGTTCAAATTACAGCGCTGTCAAACTCAAAGTGTGTGTTGTGTCTTACAGCAGTGATGTGAAATAACACCAACACAAGAGAGCTGAAGGATGCAGGGGAAACACAAGCACAGGTTATTGTGCACAGGTGGAGTATCCATTAGATGAGTGCAATTACGTGAGATGGATAGCTAAAGATGATCTTTACAACCTCTGAATTAATTGTAATCAATTTGAGTATCCCGAGTTTGCTTCCAGCCCCATCATCACGTCAAAATTATAATTTGTCCAATACTTTTGGTTTAATACCTGAAAAACAAGTGACATTTCCATTATCCTCAGCTGTAGTTCATGTAGCATATGTTAGCAGGCCAACATGCTAAATTAAGTATAGCCTCACAGAGCCGCTAGCATGGCTGTAGATAACAGTTTTAAAAACTGATTGGAGGTTAAAGGAAAAGTATGAAGCTATCCTTTTTTACACTCCATTTTAATGACTTAACTAACAATATCATTTATTGATGTATTCAATTATATTTCTTATAACCTTTTACTCCTTTTTATCAGTTTTGGGCTTCCATACTTTTCATGCGCTTGTTTTTTTAATAGTTTATTAAATGACTCTTAATATTAGTATTTCAATGTTATGCTACTTTATACTACTCTAATCAAGTCAAAAACGACTTGTCAGAAAACTTTTTGCTACATTTAAAACAAAAGTACTTACATAAATGTACTTAGTTAGTTTCCATCCACAGAAAATAAATGCACTGATATCACAGTAACAATAACATTTAAACGACAGAAAAGGTTGCAGCTCAGAAACAACATCGGGAGGCATTTAAACTTCCATTCATGATTTATTTGACATATGCTGCAGGGTATGACGGGGTGTAGCTCTCTTCAAGCAGAGGTTTATTAAGGTCGTAATTAAACATGTGGAAACATTCATAGTCGTTCACACTCATTCTTGAGTGAGTGATGCACAAACATTAATCACACTATCATGAGAGAAATGTGCTCTTCCTGAGCTACCCACACACTCCCTTTTATGTGTAGTACATTTGAACCTGTTGCTGTGGGCAGTCATAGGACATTAGGGGCATGAGTCACTGTCTAAATATGACAACATTTCATGGCTTCTAAAAGCCACACTAACTAAAAGAGATTGATTCGACAAAGTTGATTGTCATTCTTAAAAATACAGTGTATTAGTCAGCATAACCTAACTATGTGAACCATTATGATATTACTTGGTTTCGTAGTTTGCACGTCGGCCTAATAAAGCCTTGTTGGGGGTTATGTAATCCTGGTCAACAATAACCACCTATAAATAAAATATATAGGAAACACTGAAAGGGAGGGCAGTTTTGTTATTTAACACATACAGGAACAAGTTTTAAAATATGACTGACAAATAATGCAGTTATTCAGGAGTTGTAATGAAATGAGTGTTAGTACCAAACTAACCACATGCGACGAATTGCACAAACAAAGTCTACAATTATTCTGGTCTGAATTAAACTCATTTTGAAATTTCATTAAAACAGATGCTGACTTCTTCATGGAACTTGGAACCAGTTGATAATCCCATGATCAATGAAGAATGTTTCTGGTGTTGCAATATTCTTTAGTCAACAAGAAAGTGCATTAAAGTGACACTTTCTTTCAAATTAATGTTAATGTTGATGTTAGCCCGTATGGCAAGAAAGTATACCCACCAACTGTTTCTCTCATTGTTTTATGTCACAACATAAAGAATGAGTACACATTTGTCCTTTTGTGTCCACAGAAACTTTATTTTCAAAACCATAAAAATAACAATGTATATTCTCTCAGAAAGAATATGGTTTTAAAGCTCTTTCCCATACAGCAATCATCACTTATCAATCCTTCATAGGTTATGCATCATTTATGCCTAATTTATGCCAGGATTGGCCTGTCACATTATGACACTAACGTTTTGGAGTGAGGTCATTCAACACTGTTATCAAATTCCAAAACACATACAATTAATACAATATTTAAAAAAAATTGTATTGTGGGGGTGATAATGTTCATGTCTGGACACTTTACTGTGTTTAATGTCCATAATCCAGAAGGCCAAGAACTTTATACACCTGGTTGAATTACCCTTGATACTGTCATGAGTAGGCTCATCCAGTTGTACTAATCCTGCACTAAACGTCTGAAATGTCATTTCTGCTTTGCATTATCATTCTCTGCTGATACGCAGCTAACTGAGAACATACTACATGGCGAAGCTGGTTTATCAAATGGCTTTAAACAAATGTGGTAGCCTATTCAACTCCAAGTGAACTATTTATTTTTCTTTAACATTGCACACTAAGACACATGTGGTAAGAGGTTTATAAAAGATGCACTTGAAACATGATGATATGACTTTTCAGACGGCAGTGGACTAAAGGTACATTGACACAATAAATAGAGATAGCCTACTATAGAAGTAATGTATATTGTGGATGATCCAATGAGCCATGAATTATATTGTACACAGTGTTAACATGATGCAACAGACTCAACACACTTTTCATGAGCATTGGTACTTGTGGCTTTTTGTTGTAATGCATAAAAAAGCTGCATGTTAGCTTTGAAATGTAACACAGAATACAGCCACACACAAAAAATATTAAAAACAAAAACACAGTAGTAGAAAATGCAATATATAAAGTCCCTTAAAGTGACAACACAATGAACAGCCAATCAAAATAAGTAGGTACCACACTATATTAAGTTTCTTCTCACATTTATTTTTATTTTTTTAAATAGGACAACAATTTCTAATCTTGTGCTTCTCCTGTTTATTTTCTCCAAAACTCCAAAACACCAAAACACGGACATATTTTAAATACCAGATATTTACTGTGAGCTTGACAACATGATTTTTGATGCAATACGTCCAGTGGGCTAAATCATAAACATAATGGTCATACACAACAGCAGCAGAGAAGCAATGCTTCTTAGCACTTAATATTAACTTGTTTTACAAACTTCTGAATGGTCCCCTTAAAAAAATAGTTGGATATCATTTCTACCTCTTCTATCCTGCACTGTTGAGGGAGAACATACAAATTAAAAGGAATCACAGAGTTCTGTTGATACAATGCAGTAATAATATAGTCTCCAGCAGCAGGAACTTGTACAGAACGATAAGTTAAAATTGTTTTTTGAGTTACTACAGACATATGTATGCTACACCAGCAACTAAGCCTACAGTTAGTGTCAACAAAAGTGGAAAAAAAACCTTAAACCACAGAATACTTTGTTTTTCACCGTACAAAAAAATAAAAGACAAGTGCATATATAAAGGCAAATATTATATTCTCTTGGAGTACAAGAATCTAAAAATCCCAGTAGATATTCTGAATGCAGGATTAACAATAAGCGCTGTACAAAAATGGACACGCTAGTGTCAAATAAGCTTCATAGTCATAAAGGAGTACAATTTGTCTCGTGTGGATCATTTAAATAAAAAATGATTAGAATAAGCTTGGATCCCTGTTAGAGAGCTACAAAAGACAACTGTAAATATTACAGACAGAGCTTCTCAAATCTCTGAAGATTCAACTGTTTGTTTGGAACAGCCCCCAGCCACCCTCATAGCTCAATAAAAAAGCCCCCACACCAGTCCCCGTTAGCTCAGTGCAGGGTTCAACTACAGTGAGAAATAAACAAACATGAAGATGCCCACAGAGCAGACGAATAACAGTCCCAAGTTGAGGAGAAGTTTAACTCTAGGTGGCTCGTACAGCATCTCTGCAATGACCCTTGAATCCTCCTGCGCTACTTTCTGCTGAGTGCTCTGCGCTTCCTCCTTACATCCATAAAACCACTCCAGTAAACGCATACACCTGCTAGTCTCCCCATTTCCATAGCAGCCTTCTTCTGTTCTGATCATCTCTATCCTTTCATTACCAATTTGTTCTGCAGGGGTGGTGGCAGGGGATGTTTCCGTGCTAGGGGTGGCTGGGTCACGGTCAGCAGATGGGACCAGGAGTTTGACATCCGCCCCATCCAAACACCTCTCCTTTCTGACATCCGGGGGCATTTCTTTATAGTGGCTTCCATTGCCATTACTGTGGCTCTTCTCGGTCAGCCTGTATATTTCCTCTCGGCCCTTCGTGGGAACCATTTCAATGTAGCGGAGCCCCCAGACTGTGGTGGTGCGAACCTGCTCCTTATCAGGTGGAGAGGTGCAGAGGCTGACCACCACAGCAACCAATCCTGAAATCCAGAACAGCCCAGCGGCAAAATACATGTAGTGAACATCAACAATGAAGGAAGGCCTATCGTCTGGCTGGTCGCAGCGAGGCTGGCGGTAAATAAAAGCTAGTATCAGTCGTAGGGTACCGAGTGTGAAACCTATCATGCCTCCCCAAAATGCACCTTTCTCATTACAACGTTTACAGAAAACACCCAGCAGGAAGAGGGCGGCGATTGGTGGAGTGAGGTAGCCTGCAACTTCCTGGATGTAGAGGTATGTCTGTCCACCTTGCATTTCAATAATAACAGGGACCCAGGCAATGCTGATTGCCACCATGAGCACAACAAACATGCGGCCCACAGTCAGCAGCTCGCGCTGAGACGCCTTCTGTCGGAAAGTTTGGTAGATGTCCAACGTGAAGATGGTGCTTGCACTGTTGAAGATCGAGTCTAGATCACTCATCAGGGCAGCAATCATGACTGCCATCATCAGACCCCTGAGTCCCACAGGCATCACTGCCATGACCAGGCGAGGGTATGCAATGTTAGAGCAGCCGGCCTGAGAACCACACACAGCCATGCAGTGCTCTGGCCCGATGCAGGCGATCTCGTCCACAAACAAGATGCGGGAGATCATTCCTGGAATGACTATTACAAACATGGGCAGGATCTTGAGAAATCCAGCCATGAGTGTAGAGCACTTAGCATGAGCAATGTTCTTTGCTGCTAGTACTCTCTGAACAATGACCTGGTCTGCACACCAGTACCAAATAGATGCAGGGGTCTGGCCAAGAATGAAGCCTGGCCATGGGATGTCTTCATCCAGGGGACCTCGGAGGATGCGTAGTGAGTCTGGTTTAGGTTCAATCCGGCAGGAAGGAGAATAGGTGAAGTTTCCAGTGGCCATTATAGCAGAAACATTGGGAACTGCCTGCATGTACTTAGTTCTGACACCCTCTAACCCACCAACTTTGAGTAGGCTGATGATGGTTAAGGTTAGGGCACCACCAATCATCAACACTGCCTGAAGTGCATCCGTGTACATTACTGCCACCAATCCACCAGTGACAGTGAGCAGTGCAGTCATACTGATGAGCAGAACAATAGACACATAAAGGTTCCACCCCAGGGACTCCTGAATAAAGAGAGCTCCAGCATACAAGTCCACAGACAGCTTGGTAAAAATGTAAAGTAACACAGACAAGAAAGCAAAGTAAACCTTTAGCCTGTTGCCGCCGTAGCGTTTTGAGAGGTACTCGGGCATGGTGTAGACTCCTGAGTGGATATACACAGGGACAAACACCCAGCCGAGCAGCTGAAGAAGTAGAAGAGCATTAAATTCCCAAGCTCCAACAGCAAAACCACTTGCTGCTCCTGACCCAGCCAGGCCTATGAAATGTTCACTGCCAATGTTGCTGACGAAGAGTGATGCGCCTATCACTATCCCCGTCATGGAACGGCCAGCCAGGAAGTAGCCACTCACAGTGCTGCGATTGGCCTTCCACATGGCAAGAAACCCGATGACTAGCACCAGGACAAAATACAGTGCCACCACAGCTATGTCCGCTGCTTCCATCCCGGGACCCATTTTTACAGGTTATTTAACAAATCTCACAGTTATATGAATTCTTGCAAAAAAGGGAACACAAATAGTCAAAGTTATGGATTTAATTATTAGAAAAGGAGCAACGCTTTGCTTTGGTTTGCTGTCTGGATGGAAGCTGTAGTATCCACTGTCAGGTCAAATTCACTAGGTGTGCTTCGGAGGGGGTTATCCACCGGCACTGAGGTTGTTCTAGTTTTAGAGGAGGATGTTGCAGGCCTCTGGTCTAGAAAAGCCTAGAGTTTACATTCCTGCAAGACAGCAAAGACAAAGAAAAACATTAGAGCCTTAATTTGAGAGGAAAAAACACCGAACACAAATGTTTGAAAGTTTAAAACAGTCTCCCTGAAAACAGGATGGAAATGCAAAGAGAGAGTCAAACTGAACATCATATCTACATTAGTGAAGGAAATGGTCAAATATGGCATAGCACTCTACAAACCACATGAAGATTAATAAGAATTAAATCAGTTTTGCAACTGCAGTATTTTTCCAGCGCCAGTCCTCGGGTTTATCCTGCGTATGACTTTCCTCCTTAATCTTTTTAACACAAAGAACTCAAGCTATGCCACTGTACAAACTTCAAAGAAAGCTTAATAACATTATGTAAGAAACCAAGAAGAGTCAAGAAGGAATAGAAATGTGTAGCCAAAGACTTTGCAGTTCCTATATTATCTAATATGTGGCCTGACTTGTCATCTTCAAAATCCTCCAACTCTTTGCCTGCATAGAGGTAGTCTTAAGCATTAGGACCAATTCAAAATGTCATTTTTCAATTTTACCACACCATAATCCATGCACACACAAGTGAAACCACCAACTTACTACACCAACAGTTAGTTGTATGCTATATACATATGTTAAATAATTCAAATTCAGAGATAACAGTGAGATGGATCAAATTGAATCATGCATGGTGATATGTGAGCACATCTGTATTGTGTCCATATTACACACACATAAACAGTCACACACACACTTAGATGTCCGGTCTCTCTTGAGGTTCCATGCATGATAGAAAATAACCCTACGCTTTCATCTTCACAACCAGGCTTTATGCATAAGCATCCTTCTCAATAAAAGAAGTCTTTGTTTTCATTTTGCCATCTCATCATCAAGGGCTACACTCCATGTGTTCACCATAAACTGTCCAAGAAACTCTGGCTCTGAAATACAGCAAAGTCATTCAATAGATTCATCTCATTTTATTTGCAAAGTTCAAACATAATCACTACCTGACCAGGTGAAGCTGACAGCCTGAGCCTGTCTTTGTGAATACAGAAAAAGGAGAGGCGACACCAATCCAGGCATGCAGCGCACAGACGCAGCTACAGTATCAGGCGCTGTGAAATTTCTAGAACAGTCACTCATTCATCCGACTGCACGAGCTACGCATCTTCAAGGAGCTCGTATTCCTCATTGTTAGCTCATCTTAGGTGCACTGCAGGCTACATGTTTGGATCTTTAACACTACAGGCAAGTAAGTCTGACATATGTAATGCTACTCAGGTGTGAAGCCTTTCTGTCTGCATTTCTAGTAAAATATCGGCCTGAATGCCTCAACAGTCACTGTGACATTTGACACAGATATTCAATGACAAATAAACGTTAACTCCAGTTACCGAAAACACAGCTTCACTGGCGAAACACTGACATATGACCACACATTTTAAAATATACGTCTTTGACAAAACGCCACTCTAGTGTGGTCGTAACACACTGACTCACCGGCTCCATTGTTTAAACGCAGTTGAACGCTCAAGATGTATAACGTTGTTAGCTAGTGTTAGCAGACGCGCTAAAGATGCTAAAAACGACACTGTGCGCCCCAGAAGAGAGATGTGGATGAAGGAAGATGAGCCTTTCTCTTGAAGACCCGTACCACCCCAGGATCGCTGCTTCCTCGTACCACTCAGTGCTCCTTGTCAATGTATTAATTTGACGTTAGCAGCCCGCCGTCTTCTCTGTGTTTTGCATTTCACAGGGAGCTCTTCTTCACGCTAAACAACCCTGCCTCTTTCTAATGAACTCATAGCTTTTACTTCCACGCCCCAAGCAACACACCCGTGACGCGTTTGGAGGCAAAATCTCCTGCTGGAAATTTCTGTAGCTAATTATCCCGGGCTCTTGGTGGTCTTGTACTGACCTGCATGTTTACGTGAACTAAAGAATAAAAAGGACACTTGTACTTTAAGCAACTGTCATTTAGAACAGGAAGCCAGTGGCCACCCACCCTCCTCACCTTGTTTTAATTGCGGAAGAGAATATCGCTTTGTTTCAGGGTCTTGTTTATACTGAAAATAACTAATAAATGACACCTTTAACTTATACGAAACTGATGGTAAGGAAACAATAAAAGCTCTTCTAAAACATTATTTGAAGATTACATTTGTAGCTAGATACTTGTGGTGATTGTTCAACTGGAGAGAGTTATACAACTTTTTATATTAACCTACAAACTACACTAGCCTACTGCTTACAGTATTACACAAAAGACCTCATTAAGCTTAGCAAATCTTCTCCAGCATGCAATCACAAATAGATATCAAGGTGGCTAATCAACCTGACATAACACTGCTGTAATGCCACTGAGCTGCAAATCATAGAAACTACTAGAAACTCCTTCTCTGACTGATTACAGAAGAACCTCTAATCAGATTTTAGGGTAAGGCTTGTAATCTGCAACAATCTAGAAAGTTGCCAACTGCTGCCTCTTTGAGTAATAGTTATATATATATTTTTTTGTCTTTGGCTTTTTCAGTGTTTTAATTTTTCTGATGCATCCCTAGAAAGGGAATTTCATCCTGTATGCCAAAAATTATGCCCATATGAGATATAAAGTTATGCAATTTAGCTTTTGCAAGCACACGTGTTTTCGATTTACAAGTGACCTGGCAAAGATGAAGCTATTCATTGGAAAGCATCAGGCGAGTGATCAAGAGGAAATGGTTGTCTTTTTAGAGCAATAGGAGGAAACCCAAAACTCATAGACCACCACCACCTGATATACAAAAGTCGTTGTGCCATCATTGTTTGAGGTTTCAACACAGTACTGTTTCTCAGGCTTATGACATATTAGGTTCACAAAAATAATGATCTTATTATATGAAATAAGGGAGACAATGAAACCTCCGATTCTCATCACGCAGCAACACCTCCCTATAACTACTACCACTACCACTATGACTAATAATAATAATAACAATACAGTATAACGTAACGAAACATGTCATACAAGAACATATCACAACATAATAATGCAATAGTAATAAACATCATTGTCCCAATCATAGCCATATCCTAATAATCCTAATAATAACTGTCAGCAGCCTCAGCAGTCAGATGAGAATAAGGTTAACATGGTTGACTTCCAGCGAAACATCCTGCAAGGCAGAGACAGCTTTGCTTTTCACAGAGGTAGCGCAGAGTAAATTTCCACTCACTCCTATAAACTGATATCTCGGAAATTTCCATGCCACGAAAAACTACATTTCCCAGCAAACACTGCGTGTCTGTGTTCTGTATTGCGGTTGTATGAATGAATTCACTTGTTATTTCTTTTCCCGTATCGCTTTCTTATTCATTTTGTTTGGATAGTTCACGTGATTATATTTTAACCATCGAGCATGATGCCTTCAAATGCCTTTATCAGGCAGACGTTTCTCACGTTACTAGCCTTTGTTAATACATTATAGAGAATGTAGTTTGTTTATTTAGGCTGTTAACGAGAGAGCTCAGGTTAAGGCAGTAAATGGATCTTGTTATATGATATAGGTAAATAATGATAATAATGGAAAAATCTTACTTATCAATCTATCCAATATTGATTGAATCCATATCTATCCATAAGATTGAATGAAAGAATGATTTATTTAATTTGTATCTGGTCATCAGGCGATCGGAGCAGAGAGTCATCAACAAACCAAAGCCTCCGACATGATATCCACCAGTATTTTACAACAAAATGAATTGTCCTTGAGCAAGCTTAAATAGAATTGTTTATCTCTATTTTTCTTTGTGTCATTTTGCACTTTTACTCAAATCTGAATTTGGAACAGGAAGGCGTAGACACAATGTTTGTTGCAAAACGTGATATAAAGGACGGTAGCGAACAAAAAGGAATAAGCAAAATAATTGTTATTATTTATATGATGTCCTGTATGATAGGCCATGGTAGATTCCTATACATTATTATATACTGTGATAATCATAACAGCTCTTATTCTTTAAGTCTCATGTTTATGTTTATTTAAAAATGTCCACAGTTCAACACAGTCATAAGAAAAGCTCTGGTATTTAACATGACCTCTCAACTTTGTTATACATTTGCCAGTTCTATTTGCTCAAAATAATAACAAACTCTCAACTATTATAGTACTGCCAACATTGTGATCCTGGACAATGTTCAGTTGCTACATTACTGTGTCTGACTGATGAGATCATGTCAGATGTGAAAGCCTAATGAACTGTATCAAGTTCACAGGGCTGCTCAAAAAAACATTTTCCAAGGTTTAAAACCTTTCAATGTGTTTTTTTCTGTCGCCACAAAATGGTCAGATTTCTCACAGCTATCTCAGTCCATCACTCCAAAGTTTTGTATGGTCAAAGAATGGACTTGTGGACTTTGATTGACCACTAATTAGCACTTTATTTAGTCTATTATTTGTGTAGTTTTTTTGTGGTTACTGACAGTTTGTATATTAGTGTTAATGTTTACAGCCTTCTTTGTCCCCTCATTATCCTTTCATTCAGGTTTATGGGGTGGAAGGCTGAGAAGCCACAGCTCTCCATCTCTGCTGCCAGCAAACAGAAAAGGCCAGACCAAGTGCAGCAGGAGCTGGCTCCAGTGTCGTCAGTTATTTTCAGCTGTCTGTTTTCTCTGTGGTTGTTTCTGCTCAAACATTTAACAAAACCATCTACACTCATGATAACATTAATTTAATCTATTTTGTATGTACATTTAAAAGCTTTTCACTTGTGCCTTTACAACATGGTTTCCTGAAAAGAAAGAACTCATATACAGTTAATTTGCACTAGCAAACAGTTCTGTTAGATTTCCATCAAACACGAAGGGAGCCGATTGCATTTAGTAGCACACAAAAACAGAAGGGAGGTAATGAGAAATGCCTGCCGGCTCAGCAGTGCAGAGGCGCTCTCAACTTCGGTCACACCTCATAGCAGGCCTTGGAGTGTAGCATCCTGGCAAATCAATCTTTCCTGTCTAACAGGTTTTTATCAAGATGCATCATCATAAAAACATTTTTCATTTGACAGAACTTGTCCAGAAATATATTTTTCCCTAACTAGAAATGAAAGTTATGATTGCTGCGCTCTTGCTCTCATGCCACAGTACTCCAGCATGCTATGCATACATTTCCTCCCATTCAAGGACCAGGGGAAAGAGAGGAAATGGCTGTAGCGAAAAATCGGACGTAGGATGACTCTAAGATCTTGTTTACCATTGCCTTCTTTTGAGGTGGGGGCTAGATTCTCATCTGTAATAACCTTGCCATTGCCAGAGACATGTCTGTGAATACTTTTCATTATGAATCATTTCATTTCATTATGAAATGCCACTACAAACTTATGTTCAGGAAAGCACCTTGTGTGATGTACGTCACCCTACTTTATTGTCAGTGCCAGCACTGCATGTGTGAGAGACATTTGAGACTTAATATCCAGTGAAAAGCTCTGTCTCTGGCAGTCATCTAAACTCATAGAGCCACGGTTACGTCTGTGAATCATTTTTTTATTCTAACCACATTCTACATCAGCTGATTTAACTGGTTTCCCTCTCTGGTTGTCAATAAGCAATACAATACAATACGCTGCTTTTTTGTTTATTTTGTCCTCAATGGCTGGGCTGCACCATATTCTTAATGAGTTTTTCAATGAATGTATGTAGCCAACTTTGGCCAGAGGTATAGGAGTGTACTTCTGCCCAAACCTCAAAAATGTTATTTAAGAAAATGTTTGAAAAAGTTTTTAATCTTCATCTGGATCCTTATATTCATAAGTACACACAGTGATGGACAGCCATGCTATGTTGCAAAGGATATCCAAATCTTGGGTTTTGTTCAGGATGAATTGATCAAAATTTCAAGTGAGTCAGATTCGTGAGCACTGAGCTATGTCTGTGTAAATGTATCATGTTGCTGTAGAGCCACCTACAGGCAAAATGGCACAGTATTTTGCAGGATCACTTGGAGTTTGTATGTGCAGATGTAATCTGAATTTTGTTGAAACTGCACAATGCCTTTAAGATTATTCATTATCATATCATTTATGCCAAGTAGGCAACATGTACAAGAATTTAGCAAGGTAAATGGTATAGAATTCAAAAACAAATGAATGACAGGTCACAATAGGACCAGTTCTTCCTTCCTTGGACAAACGCTTGTCTTTCCACCAAATATCTGTTCAGTCATTTTAGAGATATCTAGATAACTAATAGACAAACAAACAGGAGGAAAACAACCTCTCTGGCAGAGGTAACAATAAACCCATTGTTTCCTCCTCCCTCTCGTCTAACATGGTTGTGGCTGATGAGAAACACCAGTGTACTGTTATACAGCAGTCTTCATGTGTACCGTTTACACACATGACTATTGCTCATCATTTGTGTCACAAAGCATGTCAGTCATAGACAGGCTGTCTTTGAGTTAGCTGACTTCACAAATACAAACATCTGTCAACCTGGATGACACGTCTCACAGAGACTGTGTGTGCAACCTTGAATTCTCCAAACCAACAAAGAGATTACTTTAGAAGTGGAATTTGTAATTCATTGTGTTTGCAGGATCACTCTGAGTTGACAGAGTCTTCAAAGACTTTGTTTGTGTTGTTTTTGCAGTTTCACATTGTCTTTAATAATTTAATAATAGTCAGTTAGCGCTAACATAGGCCATGCCTCCAAGAATTTGGTATTCAGTTGTAGAAAAACAGGATGTAATTCCAAAAATGAATTTAAATATTTTATAAACCAAATTTAATGAAGGTTGGATGAAAGTTGTACTCAGAGTTTAGGATGTAACAAAACAAAGTGTTGAATGAATGTCCACATGGTGGTGTTATCCGCCTTCCTAATATTTCTGAAATAGTTTTTATGATATTGTCCTAAATAACAGACAGACAAGCAGGACTGAAAACGGGTGTGGGTGGACATTCAATGAATTAATGAAAAAGAGAAAGAAAAGCATTATCTTAAATAAGTGTGGCAAATGAAAAACAAATTTAAAAGTGAAAAATAACTGTTTCAGTTGCTAATGTATATATAGATTCCTAAATATACACTTTAGATTATATTAATGCAGAAATAACAGGCTTATCACTGTCCCACTTTAATGCACAGTGAGCAGGTACTTTCCAATACTGGATTTCCTCACTCTGTCTATATAAAGCTCTTCTATTATTAGACATACTTTCCATTGGTAAATACTGTATTATGTCATTGAGTCTATTATAAGATGTTCTACCATAAAAGTGGGCTCATGTTCTCTGGTGCTGCATGGATGAAAGTGCAAAAGGCTGAAATGTAAAAGTTGCAACGGCTGCAATCATATATAATATTTGATGGAAGAGACTGGAAGTAGCCTATTGAGTACTTGTCTAGTACCTGTCACTTTCAATTACATGCAAATTTATTACAGTAAACAGTGGACTATTGCGATGTCAGCATGTGTATGTGTGCTCTTTCAGGACCTTGCAGATACTTTTAACATTTAGCACTTTAAGCACTGTCATTGGCCACGTTATCTGAGTTTTGGCAATTGTAGTTCAGACAGGTTCAAACATGTTAGCATGATACAGGGGCTCCACCTAGAGACGAAACTTGTATTTGCCAGTTCTTGTGTGTACATACAACCCATTACGACATCAGTCATTCCAGTAGTATGGTATTCAAGATACCTTATCACTGTCCCACTTGACTGACATCTCCCGGACGTTGGGGTAGGACAAATTACACATTTATGATTCTTATGAATATGTGAAGTCCAGTGACCACATGTAATTCCTACCACAGTTCCAGCCTTCAACCTGAGCACAGGTATAATCAGAAAGACTAATCAATAATCGATGACAGGAGTCATTCTGTTCCATAATAAGTACTTATTACTTATAAGCAGCAAAGTATATTTTGTTATTCTGTTTAATCATGTCTAATTTCATTGTATGTGTTTAAAGTTAGTGTATACTGTATTACATAGAAGTAACCCCATAATTGCCTATTTCAAAACAAACAAATATATATACATAATATTCTAACAGTACCAAATAAATAAATATAATGATGGCTAAGGTTGTGTGTGAAATTGTTATCACAGACAGTACGGTTGCAATACTGTCAAATATCTGGCAGTGAGGTGAGAGGTTTGTAAACACTGCACATCCTGGACTATACCAACGCCGCAGGGCAGTGAGTTCACAGTAATAGCGACATCTCCATCTTAAAGCTGCACGAGGAGAAACTGGTTTCGTTTTTGCTCTGGGCGAGATTTTTGTTTAAGGTTTGCGTGTGTTGACTTCTCTACGACCGTTTGAAGACAAACATCTCCTTTACAGTATAAAATCTCCCCGCCCCACCCCTCCTCTTTCAGGAAGTGAACCGTTCGGCTCGGAATCAGCTGAGTTTGAGGATCCCGCCCCGTTATGGCTATCTGGCACTCCGGGGATGTTTGGAGACACGCTCATCCTCAGGACAAATAGCAGGTTTGCCATTTATTTTCTTTTCAGCGGCGTTACCGTGAACGATGCACCATGAGGACCGGGGTGTCGCTTCTTTGAGTCGGACTGCTTTGAAGCGAGGGTGCTCCGGCGCATCTTGGGCTTGTTTCACAGTTGGTGAGTCATTGATGCACCTGATGGCTAGCTAATTTTGTTTACGGCGGTGGTGTTTGCTCTAACGGTACATGCTGTCTTCTTATAACCAGACTCTTATTATGTCCTCTGACACTTTAAAAACGAAACCCTGCCGATTAAATTTTACGTTGACGTTAGTCTTTGTAACGGCTAGCTAGCTATACAATCGAATTTCCCTTATTAAATTTTAGTGTTGACTAAAATGTGTATGAGCTAGCTGTACACAAACATATTTGACTACTGTAAATAATAACTTGCTGTTTTCTAGTCTTGGAGGCAGTGATATTATCATCCAGTCTGTGGTCGTGCAGTTACATAATATGCTCAGCAGTGATGCTACAGTATATTCACAGGCCAAAGGCTGCAGCAGCCAACTGTCATTTGGCCAAAGTTCATGTTGTATGTCTTCTCATCTGCCATCTCACAGCTAAGCACCGTCACATTAAAGACCGTTGTGGTGGTGGTGGTGTCAAACAGGTGACACAGTCCACCGCGGGGCTCGTAGTGTGCCATAGTGCGTGTGTCCGCCCTCAAAGCACACAAGTCTCTTCCTAACAGCCTGTAGAAATACGCGTTTTTATCGCACTTGCTGTTTTGCTGGTACATACAATGAGGAAGTGAGAGTGGACATATAGTTCTGCTTGCCCGGCTCAATTTGATTATCTAGCTGTCACCTGTGATTAAGCGTTTTTCTTAGGATCCTCATTTGCTTGAAGTTGCACAATAATACAGTTGTCCTTTTGCAGGAAGAATTTGTTCGTACATAATCTGTCTGTAACCACTCCTAATTTTAAAAGCAAGGCTGTCAATGGGGAAGAAAACGTTGGATAGTTTAATCCACTGGTGACTGGGCTGTAGCCAGGATTTTACTACTAATACTGCAGTCACGAGTCCTGCATGTGGCTTTTATAGATTATACGTTTCTTGATGACATTAGTCTGGTTTGGTTAGAGATGACTAACCAGTTGGCGAACTATAACTATTTGATCATTTCCAGACACATGCTATAAAAAGTGATACATGTAAAATGGGTAACAGGTGGTAATGGGTCCATGTTACCTATATAGAAAAAGTGAGGGCAGTATGAAAATGCATCTTCGATAAGGTAGAGAGCCTGGCTGATATTAAAAACAAATATATTGGTATTGGTGTTTATGTTGGCCAATAAGTAACAGGAAATTGCAATCCAAAATCCAAAAAAAAGAGTACTGGTAAATAAGGATAAAGGGATAAATATTGGTCAATATATTTTAATTATCAAAAATCCATTTAATGTTAGAATACAGGCTTTGCTACACTACTTTTTCATGTATAGTTCAGTATAGTGTAATAAGTTCAGAATTTTAAGAGTTTTACAGGGTGATTTTAAAAAATATATATTGTTGTTTATAGTTGTTACTGATACTAATTCAATTTCCAGTGATTCACTGAATAAGATGACGTTGTGATCATAACGTTACATTTCACTGATGAGGTGTACCTGATGACAGTGTTAAAGGCTGAGCCAGGAGATGACACGAGAAATTATTTTGAGTCTCCGTCCGTCTTCATCACATGGACACTTACAGTAATCAGTCACTGATTATACAAGTTATCTCTCCAGTTTTCTGACTGACTGTCTGACAGGAAATAAACTCCCTTCTTCTTCTTCTTCTGTCTCATTCCAGTGGGTTCAAGATCTGGGTTAGCCTTTTTTCACTTTTTCACATTTTCATTGTTGATGAACCTTAACTCATTCATTGTTTTTATATGTATATATTACTTGTTTAGTCTGTAAAATGTGAAAAATAATCCAAAATGCCCCCCACAAGACTAATGTGATGTTTCCATGTTGGTCATTATTTTGATTGAGTAACAAATAACCAGCAGTAGTTAAAGATTTTAGCCAAGATACATCAGCACATTTTTGCATTTTCTAAAGTTAAACCAGCAAATGTTGTGTATTTGTACTTCATAAATGACTGATAAATCAGTAACTGAATTGTCATTGATTATCTTTCTGTCAATAAGCTGATCGTCACCACTAATACTGAGTTGCCCTCAGCACGTGTTGTTGTGTTTGTCTACGATGGTAAAGCCCCTCTCAGCTCAGGCACAGGGAGTCCAGATGTCTGTACTCCTCTAATCCTGCCCTCCATCTCCCCCACCCATCTCTCTTTTTAGCTTTATTCACATACACTGCATGTACACACACACACACACACACACACCACCGCCTTTGCCATGTGCTTGAAAGCAAGAAAGTGACTCTAGATCATGCAGTATATTTAGTAGTTGGGTAGTTTGTTGTGTTGTTTTGGCCTGTGTAGCCTAAAATACGATTATTTTCCTATTTCAATTCTTCTTTAGCATCTTTTTAAAGCTACACTAATCAATATTGATAAACAAAGGATCAAATGACTACATTTAATGTGAAAGTGGCAGCTCGTAGTGACAGAGAATTATCACCCAACTCTTTATTTCCCCTCAGCTCTACAGAGCATGTTATGTCATTTGTTTGGGTTTTATGTCCTGCAACTTTACTGTTTGGTTCACAGCTCTCATCAACCTATGAGATCACTACTAATCAACCAGGCAGGCAGCTGTTTTCAATGAAAAGGCTGCTGTTTGCCCAGCAGACAAACAAACTTAGCTTATGCTAGTGAACGTCGTGGAGCATTTATCCACTAGAGAGCCAGATATATCCCTCAGGAGTTGGTGGAGACCAAAAACAGAGCTAAAAGGAGAGTGAATATTGGACTTTTGGACACAACTCCAAATGAAGACTAATGTTGCACTGTGTCTGCTGGATGCGTGCTATAACAACACTATAAAGTTGACCCGGTTTTGCCCCCAGGAGGCCAAACAAAACCTATTATTGCTGCTTTAAATTTCACTGTATCCCTCTGTGTGTTTGTGCCTAGTCCATAACTTGTTTTTCTCTGGGAGGGCATGCAAGGCCACACAGTTTGTGTAAGACGGACTCCTCCCTCCTCAGACTGAGAGACAGGTCAATCAGACAAACTGACCAGTCATGAATGAGGACATTTGTCTCCAGAGCCTCGGAGCATGTGTATATCAGTGAACAGAGCTAATTGGCTAATTGTATTAGCTATAAACGGCAGCGGGATATCCAACAGGTTGCAGACAGACATGCATGCTATCGCTGAACTGATTGTTCTTGTGAGTTTGATAAACATGCTGCCTCAGTCCTCAAAACCTCTCGTTTGTCCCGCCTCTTTTCCAGAAATATTGTGCTGAACATGCTGGGATCAGACTGATGCATCATGGATCCTGAGGAGTTGGAACTGCAGAATGACTACCGTTACCGTAGCTATGCGGCGGTCATTGAGAAGGCACTGCGAAACTTTGAGTCTTCGAGTGAGTGGGCAGATCTCATCTCCTCACTGGGCAAGCTCAATAAGGTACGGTGTGACGCACAGAGTGGACTTGATGCCACAGAAATACCGTAACTGCTGATATCTTTGTCTGGATATCTCAGTATGCGCTGCTTATGCTCATAGTATAAAACTAAGTTAGTCAATATAATGATGTCTATCTTTTTTGGTGTTGATACTTTGTGGGTTTCAACTTCACAGCTGCTTTGTGTGTTTCAGTTCTCTTTACTTATGAGGAAGTTCTAGTTTCTTAGTGAGACACACTCTCTCTCTCTCTCTCTCTCTCTCTCTCTCTGTTATACAACCTTATTGGTCAAGTCCTCTGGCTATTTATTTTGGGCAATAAATGTGCCACTTTTATTTCCACTTGCAGAGCAGATATTTACTTTGGAGTGTCTGTGTGTGTTGATGTGAGGGAAAGAAATTGTTCATCGGTTAAACATGAAACTGTACTACGACAATATGTACAAAATCCTGCTCTTCCGATGTGTCTGTATGGGTTTATTTGTTTTATTGGATGGTGCTGCCAAATTCTCACTTAATATGTTAACGTTTTCCTTAATGGCCTACCAAGTTTTTTCCTTTTTTCTGTCTCATTCTTTCAGGCCCTGCAGAGTAACCTTCGCTACTCCCTCCTGCCTAAGAGGCTGATCATAGGGAAGCGTCTCGCCCAGTGCCTACACCCGGCTTTGCCGAGCGGCGTACACCTCAAGGCTCTGGAGACCTACGAGGTCATTTTCAAAATCATCGGGACAAAATGGCTGGCTAAGGATCTCTTCATTTACAGGTGAAGAAACTGGCCTACATCTTTTGCTGCTTCAAGGAGAGAGCTTGCCTGATTATGTGTGCAGCTTTTTATGATTTATCTTGTCTTTCTGGTTTTCAGCTCAGGATTGTTCCCGCTGTTGGGCCATGCAGCCATGGCAGTGAAGCCTGTGTTGCTGACACTGTATGAGCGTTACTATCTCCCGCTGCAGAGGGCTTTGCTGCCCAGTCTTCAGGCCTTCATAACAGGACTCCTGCCAGGCCTGGAGGAGGGACTGGAGGTTTATGACAGGTACATAGCACATACTGTTTTAAATGAGAAGTCTGACATTATTCTGTCTTATTGTCAACAAATCCCATGAAAAGACCAAAACCCACAATGAATTGATCTTACTAACCCGTAACACCGCCCTGCTGCTGTAAACACTCACTAGATTTTTTGAGGTGCAGAGTGATTCAGCTAGTGTGTCGCCCCTGGCCTGAATTGGAGTTAATGCATAACTGTATGCAATAAAAAGTTTTCTAATCCTGGAACTAAATTCTCATTATTTTTACCTATACCGACCCAGGGCAGTAGAGAAAGTTATATCTCACTTTGCCTTGTTTTCTCTGCTTACTCAGATATGTAAACATTTCAGTTTGAGTTTTCTGTAAATTTTCACTGTTTAGTTTACAGTTTGGATTTGCAGCTCTCTACAGAGTGAGCAGCTAATATACTGACAAAGACTTGCTCTAGATACTTTTCATGGTCATTTTGAGCGAGTCAGTTGACCCTTTAGGATTTTGTACTGCCTAAACGGAACAATGCAATATTGGAACAATGGACGATTTTGATCAGAATTGATTGGTATGACATCATTAACCACGAGGCCGGCCTGCCACTCAAAAATATAGATTTATTAGTGGATGTATTGTTGAACACATGTTCCATTTTGTCCTCTCTCTCTGTCCAGGACTGATGTGTTGCTGCTCAAGCTGTCGCTGTTGGTGGGTCAGCAGGTCTTCTACGGTGCCCTGTGGGGCAGTATGCTGGTCAGCCCCATGGTGCGACTGCCCGCTTCGGTCTTTATAGTCACACATTTTGACCGCATGGCGTCCCTGCACCAGCAAACACACATGCTGGGCTACGACCACCGACTGGTGGTGAGTGTCTATGTTTGTCTTACGGCACACATGTAGTGTAGTGTGAAGCACATTTAATAATGAAGATCTACGTTTATGGGCATGTTTTTGTGTTGTGGACATATTTCAGTCATGTTTCAGTTTAGTTTTACAGTCTGTTCCATCACCATCTTTTGTCATCTATCTGAACTTCTGAGCTTCTCTGCTTCTGTCTGTCTTCAGGTGAAGTCGGTGTGTCTTTCTCTGCAAGATTCAAATGTCCTGGTGCAGAGGAACATGCTTGAAATCCTGCTCTACTTTTTCCCCTTTGCTACATGCCTGGTAGGTACACATACCAACACACTCACTTCCTGTTTTCTGAACAACATCTTTGGTTCTAAGTGATCTAAGTGAGTTGCCTCCAATACAACGTCTTTACCTTATTTTCTATTGAACATAGCAACATCGTCTCATTGCGCTGCCATTCTTTCCTGTTGTTCCTTGGCCAACTGTTACTCTGTGTGTTGTTGGTTTAGGACCCAGCGGAGGTCAGTATTGCTGTGAATGTCGAAGACATGATCACAGTGGTGTCTGCAGCCTCACTTACACTCCTCCGCAGAGACATGTCCCTCAACAGACGCCTCTACGCTTGGCTCCTAGGTGCTGATTATTGAAATACACTTCAGTAATGAATTACCTACTCGGTTTCTCAGTTAACTCAGTATTATTTGCCTCTGTGTATGTGTTTTCAGGGACAGACATAAAAGGAGAAATGGTGACACCACACCCCACCTTCTCCACCACCACAGAGGAACATACATCCTTCTACTTCAACACCTACTCTAGAGATTTCCTTGTTCAGGTAACTCACTCATGTGTTAGCACACAGACACGCCAAAACCTTAAAAAATATATAAATATATGTATATTTTTTGTATAATCTCATTTGTCAATGTTGTTAAAGTAAAAGTAAAAGATATAAAAACTTGTATCCCGTTTGTTTAATCCAAAGTGTAAAAACAACAAGCTGTGTTTGTACAGGGGTTTATGTGCGGGACTATTTCTTGGCCGGGAGCAGTGACTTGTCTTGTTGTCACAGTGGGATTCCAGGAAGTGACTGCGCACGGCCAAGAAAACTTTAAACAGAGTGCATTTCCGCATGTTCAGTAAATGAGAGGAGGTCTAAATCACATGTCACTTCTTGGTCAGGTGTGTACCAATGTATGTTAGTCACCTGTGTAGTCACCTGTGTCTCTTATTCTCACCTCTTCTTTTCTGTTACTTCAGGCTCTGATTAACATCCTCAAACAGAAGAGCGACCCAGACAATGTGATTGGGTACCTCAGGCCCTTTCGCATCATCATCAGTCTGCTGGATAAACCAGAGATAGGTAGGCAGCACTGAGCAGTATACTTTATCCACCACTCTTTGTTAATGTCTCAGCTATAGTCTAAGCATGTTTTACTGTGGTAATGACAGGTCCGGTGGTCTTGAGCAGTGTGTTGTTGGAGGTGGTCCGAGCCTTCCACAGCTACTGTCTAGAGATGCTGGGGGAGGAAACCATCACCAGCTCAGGGCTTTCAGGCAATCAGTTAGCCAGGTGAGAGTGATATATGATAGATGCAAGGAGGTTCACTGTTGAATACATATTTAACTGAACAAAATTGCAACTGACAAATGGAACACAGAAACAGCTGATGCTCTTCTTATGTTTTCTTAAACAGTAAGATAAAAGAGAATAAGAATGCATCAGAGATCATAAAGACGGTGAATATGCTCGTGAGCTCCATGAACAGCGAATACCTGTGGGACTACATGACCCGGCGCTTCTGCACATCTCTCAGGTATGGTGGGGAAGGCGGTGACACAGATGCATGTTAAACTCTAAAACCAGAATCATATGTTGACAAAATATCTCAGTGACTCAGAAAAATGATATGGAAAAGTCAGCTTTTACATAGTAAACAATATTACAGCATTACCACAATGATGTTAAAAATGCCAATGGCAGAATTCAATAAATTGTTTCTGTGTAAAATAGAAATTGCCAAGAACATCTACAACATGTGTGCAGACTTTCCCTGTTTGCCCTCAAATATCAACCAAGAAGGATTAACTGTCTTTACTCTGTAGTGACAAAGATGACCCACCAACGCCTCCTCGGCAGGACCGCAGTCACCCTGCTCCGTCTGTCTCAGAGATGTCCAGTCTCATCATTTTCCTGCTTGATGTTCTTCCTCTGGTAAACAGCTCACACACTTGCACACCATTCGTTCCCTTCCTTGTGAAACAAAATTGATGCAGTGAAACTTATGCTGTCACTGGAAGGAGAACGAGAACAAATATTTGCTAATATTTGCGATTTCTAAAAATTTTGATTTGCCAGAAAACCAGAATGTTTGGGTTGGACATTTTGGCAAAATCCAACAAATACTGCAAATTCAGACAAATTGAAAAGCAAATTGTTTTTGACAAAGTATAAAAATAGTGAGCTTTTCTTTGGTTGACCTTTTTTACATCCCTCTGGTTACCCTTAAGTTTAAACAAATATTGACTATTACTCAGCACTAGTCTAACTCATAAACACACATAAAGAAATTTCTATATACAAACAGTGCGTTTAACATGTTTGTTTTTTTTCCCACAGGAGCTCCATGCTGACATCCAGTCCCAGTTCCTCCCTGAGATGCTGGGCACCATGCTGCGGACCCTGCGCAGCCACATGGACTCTGTTAGCCTGGAAGATGTCACACAGGGTCTACGCGCTTGCTTCAAGGTCCTGAGTAAGATCCAGATGCCTGTGGCTTATATGGACGATGAGGCAGGGGCACACACAGCGGACGTGGAGTTACAGTCACCGGAGGAAGAAGGCAAAAAGACTCCGGTTAGGCATTTTACAGTCCGTGCCAATGTGGTTTCTTTTTAAATGATATTTTTGATGTATGACTGTGCCTCATCATATCAATTATACTCTATCTAGGATATAGAGAACGAGGAAAAGAAAGATGGTGGTGCTGACCAGGTTAATGGTCACCATGGAGATGAAGAGCTGAACGTAGATGGAGGAGACGAGGCAGAACCTGCAAATGGTGTTTACCCATCACTCAGGTCTGAAGACAGCGGATTGGGCATCAGCGCCTCTCCGTCAGAGCAGCATCTCCCACCAGGAATGGGGCTGGCTGCCGAAGGAAATGGAATTTTTAAAGAAAGCGAGGGAGTGTGGAGGAGGGGAGGCAGTGTAGACACCATGACCCAATGTCTGCAGGACATCCTGGCCTTCATAACCACAAGGTAAGCTACTGAGCCATTATCAGATTAGCTGTAACCTACATGGACCTATTTTATTAACTGTGATATCTAAATATTTTCACTCCTACCGTGTTTCAGATACCTGCTAGTGCAGGTGGAGGACGTCAGGGAACCGGAGGAAGAACCCCAGCCAGACCTAACTGCTGCTTCTGTGGATCAGAAGACTTTGTTGCCGAGCATTGGGGGACAGGAAATTAAAGACAAACTGACTGAACTGTTCACTCCAAACAAACTTAAACCCCGTCCTACATCTGACGCCCAGCTCCCAGCAGCCCCCACAGAGAAGAAAAAGGAGCGTGGGCATTTAGGGTGTCTGGACTGGGCGGCTTGCTACATGCCCCGGAGCAGGGCAGAGATTTCGGAGGCCTGTCGACAGTCCTTCACTGCCACCTGCCACCTGCTGCTGGAGTGCACCACCTTCCCTGTCTACCTAAGTGAAGAGGAGACTGTGGCTCTCCACACAATCATGTTTGGTCACACAGGTCAGCACATAGTTGGATTGTAATCCAGCTAACTTTATGCAAATACATTGTGACCACCTTCTCAGCTACATGGTGTACTCCAGCGATTCAGTATTGCACAAATTGGGGGACTTGCAAGTAACAGTAAAATGGTAAAAACTGGTGAACTCCTGACAGGATGCTTTTACAGGATGAGTAGTACTCCTTGTGACGTGTCTACTGATCTTTATGCATACATTCGAAGTGGAGTGCCCCTTTTACCCACAAATACATAATAAAAATGTTTTTGTTTCCTATAGGCAGTGACGTGGACAGCCTGCCAGTGTGGTTGAGGTCCTTGATGACCCTGTGCTGCCTATCCAGGGACTACAACATCCAGCACAGTGCAGTGGCTTCTGTGTTGGAACTCATCAACCACTCCCAGTCCTTAGCGCTGGTCATACAGGACAAGCACAGACGCTACCAGACATCTGACTCCAACCCTCTGAGTGGGCGCCTGCAGATGGTCACTGTGCCACCCATCTACCCTGCTCTGCTTCGTGCCATAGAGGAGGGAACAGATTTCTACCAGGTTAGGTTGTAAAATAGAAAATGCTGGTGTATCTTCAAGTTGAAGTACAATTGTGGTATTTTAAGTTTTTGCACTGTTTTTGCTGTGACCCAGAGGGTGTCCCAGGTGCTGTGGAACCAGCTAGACACAGAGCGGAGAGAGCAGCACATTTCCTGTGTGGAACTCTTCTACAGGCTTCACTGTTTGGCTCCATCAGCGTCCATCTGTGAAGACATCATCTGCCAGGCGCTATTGCACAAAGACAAGGTGAATAGAACTGCACACATATTGAACCACACATTTAAATTTTCTCGCAGCATCTTCTAGACATGTCAGTGTAACACACAAACACAGACCTCTACTAGGAAATGTGACAAGTTGAGCAAAAAAAACAAAGGTTTGCCTTGTGTTTGTCTGCCCCAGGCTGTTAGGCTGGAAGCACTACACCGCTTCACAGTTCTATGGCACCTGACCCGGGAGATCCAGAACAACAGGACCATGTCTCTTAATCGCTCCTTTGACCGGTTAGTACATTGTTGAAAAGCGGTGCACAGCAACATACAGTATGTACAAGTTCTCCTCTGATAGTGGATTAACCTGCTACACAAGGAGGCATTAGTGTCAAAGGTGCAAAGATGCAAAATGGGAACTAGCACAACAAAGCTGAGAAAAGTTCAACTTTATGCAACTGTCCTATGGTGTGCAGAGTGAAACTAGCAAATATGCAGCAGTTAAAGACTACCCAAATGCGATAGCCATCGTAAGAAACAGCTTTTGTGAACTAAAGGCGTGATTTTCTTTTTGGGTTGGGATCCTTTATTTTTTAAATCTGACTGTTGAAATGTGTGTCTCTCTCAGGTCTCTGTGTGTTGTGGTGGACAGTCTGAGCTGCACAGACGGCTCAATAAGGGCAGCAGCTCAGTGCTGGCTGGTCAGGGCTCTTTCCCTCAATGACGTGATTCGGATCCTGGAGCCTATTCTGTTGTTGCTGCTTCACCCCTCCACTCGGCGTTGCTCCATTCAGAGCATCAAGCAAAATCTCACTGCAGGTAAGTGCATTTGTCAGCATGTGTTGCATACAGTATGTTGTGGAAGTGAATACAATCTCAATTGGATGGACTTCTTTGGTTTGGCTATACGCATGTTTTGTTTCTTAAAGGTAACCTGAAGGTTCTAAACAACAGAAGTCGAAGCTCCACCAAATCTTCTGGGACATCTGCGGATGCCATGGCAACAGAGGTCACCACCTTAAATCTCATGAACATTGTGGACCGGGAATCCCTGTGGGCAGAGTTAGACAGTGGCCCAGAGTTGGCAAAACCACCAGACCCTATGGTGATATCAAGGAGTGAGAGTGAAGAGACAGAAGAGGGGGAGGAGAGAGCGGAGGAGGAAGAGGAGGCTGAGAGTGAACACACTGAGTCAGCTGACACCAGTGGTGCCCAGGTATCCACTGAGAACTCCAGCTCAGGCTCTGTGCCCTACCCCAGCATTGAGGAAGGAGGTGTGGTCAACGGCCTGCGGAGGGCAGAGTCCGAGCACACGCAGGCATCTGATTCGCTGTCAAGTGAGGATGAGGAGGATTTAGAGCTGGAGGCTATGGCCAGGTCTCGCCTGTTAAAACAGGAGCGTGAGAAGAGAGAGGCCATTGACTCTCTGTTCCGCCATGTGCTGCTGTATCCTGTGGCTGGCGGCTGGCGCCATCTGCTTCAAGGCTTGGCACTGCTAGACAGTCTGCTGAGGAGCAGTGCTGAGTGCCCTCTGGTGGATTCCCTCTCCAACACCTCTCTGGACACAAGCTCTGCTGCACATTTAAACCTGGTCTCTAACCTCCTGCAGCGCCACCAACAGGCTCAGGATGGTCACGGCTTCTACGGCTGCTTGCTTTCCCCTTCCTCCTCCCCCTCTGTGCCCCCATCGTTGCTTATTGAACTGCTGGTGTCCTTGTGTCTGCGATTCCTACGCTCTCATTACCCTTCATATCTGAGCCTGGGTCCTCTTGACCTGCATGGAAACAGGGAGGTTCAGGTGAAGAGTGTGGAGGTGCTGACCCGGATGGTGAACCAGCTTGGCTGCGTGGCACGAGGACAAGAGGGAAATGGGGCCAGTTTGGAGCCCATCCGCAGACTCCTCTCAGGATGTAAAGTGCAGCAATATGCTCTGCTTACACTTTCTGCATCCATGTATGTCAGCCAGAGGGGAACGGACAAGGGATCACCCAAGGGTGTGGAGCTTCTGGATGAGCAGGGAGGCCTGTCGGAGGAGAGTCTGGTGAATCTTGGAGCAGGAGGGGGGCAGGAACAATACCCGTTACAAATGGAATTACTGAAACTCCTTCAGGCTCTCATAGTCCTGGAGTACCATGTGTGGCCTGGTGGGGCTGTCTCAGCAGCTGGGTCAGGTGGAGCATCTGGCCAGCCCGGGGACCTTCGTGAATCCCCAACTGCCAGCACCCCCCTTGCTCGTGAGTGGCAAACTGCAGTTCTTTTTCAGCAGTCCATCAAGGCGGCCCAGTACGTCCAAAGCCACCCCATCACAGCCCAAGGAATGTTTGTTACTGCCGCAGCCAGGGCTCTGCAGCCACAGTACGGCTATGCCATGCACCCCCACTGGGTGTCACTGCTGTGCTCCTCTCTGCCATACTTGGGTCGCTCATTAGGCATCATTGTGGCTCCACTCATCAGTCAGATCTGCAGGAACTTGGACGAGCTGGTCAAGCTTTACGAGCATGATGGAGGAAAGACGAATCAGAGGTAGACCGAGCACCACTGAAAACACAGGCTCTCCCTTACATATTTTTGTACATTGTTTCACAGATTTAAGTTTTTTAATGTTTATGGGTGCCAGTCAGGTCTCTACTGACTTGAGATTTAACCAATAGTCAAGCCCACAAAGGACCCATAACTAAAACCCATAAAGTAAACGAAGAAAAGAAAACAAAGTCGTGGAAGAATATTTTCCACTTCACAAGCACAATATAATATACATACTTTGCCAATAGATTTTGTAATTCAAGAGGATAATTAGTGTAAGTGGTTATGTGTGCCCATGTGTAGAATTCATATTTTTTATCTTTAAGCTAATTTGATACAGTGAGGACATGAATGTACTTTAAATGAAATGTTTGACGCATGCTTCTGTCCTCTGAACAGCCTGAGTGGGAGGAGGGAAAACATTGCTCCTGACTACCCTTTGACTCTGCTAGAAGGCCTGACCACCATTACACACTATTGTCTACTGGACAACAAGAGGGTGAAGCATGAAGCACACACACACACACACTCACAGATATGTACCTCTTATATCTATGAGAATGTAAATGCATATGTTCCCCTCTCTCGTTCTCTCTCTGTCAGTCCTTGGTCGCCTGCGATCCTGTGGATGTCCGTAATGCACGCAACTCTGTGATCGAGGCACTACCGCACATGCTCAGTAGTATGGCATTTCTATGGGGTGTGGTCATAAGGGAAGAGTTTCAGAGGCGGGCATCTGACTCTGACCAGAGCAGCAGACACACTTCTACCTCTGTCTACTTTAAAAGCACCAAGGTGTGTGTTACATACATGCATATTTTCTGCATTTGTATTTAATGACAGATCTGTGTCATTAATGCTGGATGCGTCTGTTGATCCTGTAATACGCTTACTCATGTTCTCCTATTTAGCCATGTGCATGTATTGTTATGGAAAATTTAATCCATTCACGGTGTGTGCATGTTTAGATCTTACGGCAGCGGATACTGGAGTTCCTGGTCCCTCTAACTGGGCAGTATGGGGTTCAGCTCATGGCTTCACTGGGAGCAGTATGGAGCAGCAGGAAAAGTAAAAGAAGACATAAAAACAAAGTAAGAACTGCAGTGTGTCTAGAAACAAAGAAAGGACACAGTCACATTGTCAGGGAAATTACACACATGTTTATATACTTTTTACTCCACATGTAATCATTTTAATTTCCATTATGTTTGATCATGCTGAATCTTGTAACCTTAACAAAAAGTAAGGTGTTAAGACCACATACAGGCAGAGAGACTACTCAGGGGGATGTTAACTGTCATGAGAACCAAGGCTGAAGAAATGTAGAAGGGTAACAGAAGGCCACAGCACCACAGAGGGGAGGATTGAGCCAAGGTATAAAGGGAATTAACAGCTTCACGTCTGGGTGCATATTACAAACCTTTGTCTTGTGTACCATGCTCTGAGCATTAAAAGTGTGACAATACTGTAAGAGATGTTTGTCTCGTTCCTCATTGTCACAGTAGGATTACAAAATCCTGTCTTCTTCAGGTTTTACCCGTGGCCAGTGAGTCTCGTCTAACCATTGTGGATCTGGTGAAATCACTGAACACCTTGCACACAGATACCATCCTACAATTGGTCAAGGAGGTGGTGAAAAAACCACATCAGATCAAAGGAGAGCAGGTACACATTCATACATCCATGCACAGATGCTCAAAACTTTCTGTAGTGAATTTGTTTTGTCATTTTTGTAACATTTTCTACTTTTCTCTCCATCAGAAGTCAACTCTGGTAGACATCCCCATGTTACAGTTCAGCTACGCGTATATCCAGAGGTGGGATAGAAGTAGGAAATACAATGCAAGTCTACATACAAGACCATTCTACAAATGCTCTCTTTTCTAATAATCTCTGTTTCTGTATGCAGTATTTCAGCTCAGGCTCTGCAGGAAAACGTGGCTCCTCTCCTCAGCCTGTTACGGGAGTCTGTTCAGCTCAACTTGGCCCCGCCTGGGCACTTCTTACTGTTGGGGTCAGTTTTTACATTTTCAGTACTTATTGCGTACTCTGATTAGTAGCAGTAGTACTTCTATAATACAAAATACTCTTAGGCAGTACTTACACAGACAACATACAAACCAAAACAGCTCATAAATGCACTGCAGTCCATGTCTGTACTCAACAGACAGGTCAGATTAACAACCACAGTGGTCATATTTGATATTGACAATGATTGGCCTGTTGGTTGTATTTGTCGAAACTGTTAAACATGTCTCCTTGTAAGCATTTGTTAATTGCTTTTGGGAAAATGAAAATGATATTCATTAACTTTTTCTGTCTTGCAGAATCCTGAATGACTTCTTCAATAGGCTCCCCAACCTGGACAATAAGAAGGACACCAGAGATCTGCAGGTATGACGCATGTTATATTGCTATAACTGTGATTGAGATAGCGAGCGAACGCATGTGAGACACTGCGACGATACTGATGGTGACATTATCGTGCAGGAGGTCACTCAGCGGATCCTCGAGGCAGTGGGTGGGATCGCAGGGTCATCTCTGGAGCAGACCAGTTGGCTCAGCCGCAGCCTTGAGGTCAAAGTTCAGCCACAGGTGTGCCCTGAAGCAGACGAGCCTGATGATGCAGACGTGGACGGTGACCATTGCGGTAACTTTAGACCAAATCCATCTGTAATTCCTAGCCAATGGTTGAGAAAATTAACCCAGGGAATCAATCACTGCTGTTGCCATGGAAACGCTGCTATTTCTATAGTACACTTAAGCTTAGTATCTTGATGGCCCTTTATGCTGTCTGGGGCATTTTCCTGGCATAGTTTGGGGGTACTTGTCTCCTTCGAGGGAAGGGTAGCCTGAAATCTGTAGAAAGTTCCTAAATGCAAATTCTAAATAATGACTTTTATTCTATGATGAAACATTTCTATCCTCATAAATGTTGCACCCACCCAGAATTATTGCAAGCTTGTTACAGTCACAAGTGAACTCACTCTTCTTTCTCTCTCCTCATCTCCTTGTCAGAGTCAATGGCCCAAGCTAGCACCATGGTTTCCTCTTCGGCTCCCTCAGTTTACAGCGTGCAAGCTCTTGTACTCCTGGCTGAGGTAGGGGTTTTTGAGTTTTTATTCATGGCAAGAGGGCGAATGGGTGAATCTATGCGCGTTTGCAGTGTTTAACACATTTCTTCACTGTACAGATCTTGGCTCCACTTCTGGACATGGTTTACCGCAGTGATGAGAAGGAGAAAGCTGTTCCTCTCATTTCTCGGCTCATGTACTATGTTTTCCCCTACCTGAAGAACCACAGGTAACTCCTGTCACAGAGCTATCTTAATGCTAACAGCTTTGGTTTCCTTGGTCTTAATAGACTTATGCTAACTTGGGCTTTCTCTCCTCTAGTGCCTACAACATGCCCAGCTTTGAAGCAGGTGCTCAGCTGCTGAGCAGTCTGAGTGGGTATGCCTATACCAAAAGGGCCTGGAAGAAAGAGGTCTTTGAGCTCTTCATGGACCCCCTCTTCTTCACTATGGATGCCTCCTGTGCTCCCAGGTTAGTATGTTTGTTTGTTGGATAGGAATTTATTTACACACTATTTATTTATTCACCACTCTTCTACTACTAGGAACTTCAGGAATATTGAACAACACACACAGAAGTTATAATAGCTCATACAGCATACACGTTTATACAGTATACACCTTGGAACGCGCCATTAGCATAATATGATGGATAGATGTTATGAATGGCACTCAATGTTGAAGGATGACATCATATAAAGCCTCAACATACAGGACTTGGGGATTACCACTTGGACAGGAGAGTAGAAGAGAGCGAGTCAGACAGTCAGTCTGCTGCAGCAGAAGGGACTAAGCTGCTTCATTTGTCAAACAAATCCAGGAGTTGACACGGCTCAAGGCTGAGAGAGGTTCATGTTCTTTGTCCTCTTTTCATGTCAGTAACCATATGACTCTTGGACAATAGGATGCTCAAAACAGTTATAGATTTGGGCTTGAAGGGGAGGTGGTGATCCTTATTTATCTGACCAGTAGGGGTAGTTTCTCCAGAAACTCAAATTTGATATCAAAATATGCCATGTCATGTCTAGTCCAGGACACTTAAACTTGTGATAACTAATACATGTCATGATTGTAGTATTTTGAACATGCAGAATGTACTTCAAAACATATAATTACATAATTATAAGTTACGCAAACAGATTTTTAGAGACTTAAAGGAGATGATGGTGGGAAAATTGTTGTTGAGTGTGTGACTTTAGGTTTTATGACCAGAGCTTACAGAAGGATGAGTAAATAAATGCTTTTGATTGACAGCCTTCTTAAAATACGCTTCTTAAGCTGTATCATAATTAAGAAGTATTTTGTCAGTCAGGTGTGTTTAATTGTATTGCATAAATGAATCGAAGATCACCAACGTCTTATGTCCTCTGTTTTGTGTTTCCTATAGTTGGAAATCCATTACCGACCACCTGCTGACTCATGAGAAGACCATGTTTAAAGACCTCATGAGTGAGTACAGCCTCTAGGAAAGGTTTGTGGTGCTGTAAAGATACAAATGTAATCCAAAGGTGAGAGCTAATCTGTGACACAGAAGGTTGGTTTGTTACTTTTCAGGTATAAACTATAAAATAGAGATAATGGAGGTTTTCTGCAGAGATGTCAGGAAAAAGATACATAGTGATGGAGAGAGCTCAAAAAGAGAAAAGAGTTAAAGCGAATAGAAATTTTCAAACCAGTGCAGTCAAAATGTCACTATTGATTTTGATTATTTGCTGGTACAAAGTTGTATTTATTTGTGATGTAGGTATGCAGAGTGGCTCCCTGAAACTGTTTGCTAACGTAGACCAGAAACCCATGCTGCTGAAGCGCCAGGCATTTGCCATGCTCAGTGGAGAACTCGACCAGTATCATCTGTATCTGCCCCTCATCCAAGGTGTGGAACTGTTATGGGATATTTATGTACATTTATGTAATTATGTTCAATTTAGTGGTAGAAACAGACATTCAAATTGACTGTGTTCTTTAATGATGATAAAACTTCACTTTCAGAGCGTCTCACAGAGGCTTTGCGCATGAACCCTAGTGCGGCTGTTTCAGCACAGATGTTCCTGATGTTTCGTGTTCTTCTGTTGCGGATTTCATCCCAGCACCTCACATCTCTTTGGCCAATCATGGTCACCGAACTAGTAAGATCCCTTCCTCTGAGAGGCTGGCTTTATACGCAGGGCCAATACTGTACAAGTGTCTATTTTAATTATCATAATGGAAACTTCTACTTTTATTTTTCAGATTCGTATATTTGTACGTCTAGAGAAAGCTCTGCAGGCAGATAAAGACGTCTCAAAGTGAGTTCATTCTTTTACTCACAAATTCATATTTCATTGGCACTCTGTGACGCTCTCACTCAAAATACTTTGTGTCTTTTCTTGTGCACCCCATAGGCTGGCTAAAGTGATGCGCGGAGCCCTTGACAGAAATGGGCCAGTGAATTTCTCTCAGGCAGAGTTGGACATGTACCTGTCAGCCTGCAAGTTTCTGGACACCTCCCTGGCTTTTCCTCCAGAGAGGATACCGCTCTTTCAGATGTAACAGCCCAATTCAGTTCACTTAAAAAAACATTCTAACATACAGCTTGTCTTTGTATAAGTTGTATTAGTTATGTTGTCTGCGTACTATTTTCTGTCTTACCTTTTCTGTGCAACTATCTGTTCCATGTACAGGTATCGGTGGGCGTTTGTCCCTGAGGTAGATGTGAACCGCTACGGTGGCCCAGAGACTGCGCTGATAGAAGGCGAGCAGGAATGCACACCCCATGTTGTCAGAGTACTGGAAGGGATACAGCAGCGATATGGGGTAAGATCATATGTGGGTTGAAACGGTACATTTTTAAAAGTCTACACTCTTAAATGGTCATTTTGATGAGATGCTTAGAATTACTGTCAGTTATATTATGTCTCAAACTGGCAAAACTAACCTAATCCTAAAATAAACTGCCTTTGTTTCTTATGGATAAGTATTTAAACACAGCCATCCCCTTTTTTCCTTTGATTACTGACTGTGGAATAAGCACAATAATGCAATCTGAGGTTATAGGTTATACAGATATAGAATATAATGGACTTAAGGCATGAGTCAGTTCCATCTGGGTCAATTTTGGTACATGAGACTCAGAGAACTGATGTGTTAATAGCATAACTTTTAACGAATATCTCAGTGTCAACTTTGATAAACTTACGCTGAAAACTTTGTTAATATTACTATGACTATCATATAAATGTCCAAAAGTCATATTAATTCAAATTTTGTTTCGTAAAATGACCACATTATGATGTCCTGTCCTGTTTTTCCAGACACTGAATGGGCTGAGTGAGGAGTCTTCCACCGAGCATTTGGAGTTCCCCCTCCTCACTCAACGCTCCCTGTCCTCCATCACCCAGCTGTTGCCTTTCCTTCATACCCTTTGCTGTTCCTTCCAGGGCCCCCCCCCCTACAGCCACTCTATGCCCCACTTCCGAGTAGCAGACTACCCAGCAGCCAGTATAGACACAGTCCTGAAGAGGCTGGAGCACATCACTGAAGAAGAGTTCCTGGACTCCATGGAGAGTTAGAACTCAAGCATGAAGCTTTTAATGAACTAAGTCCTCTTCTCAAGCTTTTTGACCTGCAGCCATATGAATGGAATAGCTAAAAAAAATAGCCGGTGATAATGTTGTATTGTGAACTAGAAAAAAAGGAAATGTTTTGGAATTCAGCTTTTTAACGTTTTAACTTGTCTGATCTCCACATAAATACATGGACCTCTGAGGTGCTCTCACACTGAATCTGTATTGGAAATTATTGTATTGTAGTTCTTTCAATGGGCTTTTTGGATATCTGAAAAAACATGGTAGGAGTATTAATTACATATTCTTACAGAAACTTCAAATTATGACCTATTGTTGTTATTAGGTGTGCACCTTTATAATAACAGTAGTTTCAGTAAAGATTTGACACCAAATAGCAGATTCACTGTGAAGAATCTCATTAAGTATTGTAAATGTGTTCTTCTTTTTCATAACCTCTGGTTAACCACACTCTGTAGTACGTGCATACATGTCTGTCTGACTCTGAGAATGTAAAGACTACAGTTTATGTCTGCAAAACACTGTTGTAGAGGTACCTTTTCTTTGATATTGAATACGTCATTATGGGACCTCAAGATTTATGTTAAGAGTTTTATGAGTAAGTTACTGAATGTGTTTGTGTACATCAGGAAAATCCTTTGAAATATTAGTGGTTGTACCTCGCTAAAATACATGCTTGCTATTTTTTGGTGGGAAGGGAAATCAGCCTTTCTTTGTAGTTGTTCATGGATAGTTTTTACAACTGCCTGTTTGTCTTTTTTTTCCACAGTGCTGAATGCTTATGTAATTTATTTTGGATGTTTAAAGGACCATGTCAAGTTTTGAATTAATTGAAAGGAGACTCATTAAAATAATATTAAGCTTAAATACTGTGTTTTCACTTTACAGCTTTAGTTGCTTGTTTTTCTGCATTTGCGTTGGAGGGAAATTGCTGAGGGACTCAAAACAAATATTGGAGGGTTAGCGGTTAGATTCCCAGCTTCTCCTGCCCACATGTGAAAGTGTCCTTGAGCAAGACACTGAACGCTGAACTCCTCCTTGGAAGATAGATGGCTGCCATCGCTGTGTGTGTGTGTGTGTGTGTGTGTGTGTGTGTGTGCGAGACACAATCATCAGAACATGTTTTGGCCATATTTCAGTGAAGACCACAGGCTGAAACATGTTCTCTGTACTACAAATTTTGCAATAACTTAAAATCCCTCAAGAGGAGCTGGTGTGTTTTGAACACACAATGTATGAACTAATAATCCACTCTAAACAGATCAGAACAGGAAATCATAATTGCAGTATTTTTTTTAGATGAAACTGAATTGCGCAGACTTTCATCACTTTCAGAAAGCTGCAAGCAGAAACCCCTGGGACTGAAGTTACAATGTGCCCTTTTTATCCCATCTTTCCTAGAAAGATCATGGGATAGCGTATGCTGCTCACACCCATCATTCCCCTCTACCATTTGGCAATTCAAACTGAAAGTATTGCTCTAAATAATTAGTGTAGTTGTGAGCAATTAATTATCCCACTAAGTAATTTAATGATTCAGGGCTTAATTTGTGTGATCACTCGTTCTGCAGCTCCCAAGAGACTGTCAAAGGTCATATGAAAGCACTACGGTGGTTTTACCCATTAATTGAAATTGATACAGCTTTAAAAAAAACTTCTCATAAAATTGCCTATTTTAAGATAAGTAATGACACACTCATGACACTGTCATCAATAGTGAGATGATGGGACTCTTTCAACATGAGCGTGAGAACAGTCCACAAACAACACTGCAAAGCATTTATTGAATTGTTATTTGCTATTACAAGTGTTGCAATTTGTGGATGTTGCGCTTCTAGTTTGGAAAATGTCGAACCGGAAGTGATCATATAAGCGTTTACGTTAAATATTATTATAAACGATAGTCTATACTGTTGCATTAATTGTAATAGCAATCGCAAGAAATACATGGTCGCAGGTCCATGACAAGAGACTATAAAACCCTTTGACTTTACCTGACTCCTCCTATCGACAGTCGCATTTACAGGAAGATGGCGGTGCAGTCGGACCGCGGGGTCCCGCTAAGTACGGTCAGTAGAATTTACTCATTTGTTGGCGGATTTTTGACAGTTATACTGTGACGTCACCTGTTGTGAACGGTTACAAACGGATAAATTCCTCTAATGTGGGCAGTGGGGTTAAGTATGTTGTACGCATATTGTTTCAAATGCCATGTTGACTGTAAATAACGGACTCTCGGCGTTAGAAAGTAAGTGACGTTAGTGAGCGACTAACTTAACGATAACTCTGATAACTCTCTAAAATCTGTAATTGCTCGTGGCAGCCTGTAAATCATTTCAAATCGTTTTATCATGCTAAGGTTGACTTCCGGTTCGCTGGTTAACCACACTAATGTCTCCCTTGTCACTCCACTTTCTCTCTGTCAAGACCGCAGAAGACATCAGATTAAAGTTAGTAAGATTTAGGCGAGGTGTCCTGTCACAAGGGAGCGTTTTGTTGCATGTCAGCCCACTCTCATTCTCTGCCTTCCCACACACCCAGTCGTTCTTCAGTATCACATGTCAAATAGGAGCTCAAACGAATTTCACCTCACGTTGTGCTGTGTACGATTATTTATGTAACAAATGTGTTTAATACTCAGCTCCTAGATAACTAGCTTCAGAGTTTCAGGATACATGTATTGAATAGATGATGAAAATAAGGGTACTTAAACTAATGTAACTAATGTGTAATTCTTAATTTGCTCCGCTTTCAGCTTTGTCCCAAGTATCTTCATACAAATTCCACCAGCCACACCTGGCCGTTCAGCGCCATAGCTGAGCTCATAGGTGAGTCTACGTCAACTGGTTGTGTTAGTACTGAGCAAGAAAGTCATGCGCTCCCTGCCCCATCCACGCCCACATGCTGACAGAGAATTGAAACTGAAAGCCACAGTCACTGAACTGAAACTGTCATTGAAAAACACACCAGAATGCAAATAGTATTCAAACAAAAATATCAAAGTTAAATAATAAGATTGTAAGTGCATGGTCAAAAAATGAACAAGTGTGGTACATTAATTCTTTTTAATGCCTGTTTTTTTTATTTTTCAGTGCCTCTTCAGTTCAGTTTTGTTTTCAAAGCCAAAAAAAGTCACTGTCCTGGCTCCATAGATTTCCATAAAATTAAAATGTATACATTTAAAATATAAATATCAGTAATCCACACCCAGATTCCTCTCAACAAACAAACAACCAAAACAATATTAACCTACAGCAAACACTGAATTTAACAGAGACTTAATTATTTTGGGTTTGAGTTGAGTACGAGTGAGGAAACATTTTTTGTTATGCCTAGTAGAGTTTGCCAAAGTTTAACAACTTCAGTGTATTGAACCGCACCAGTTTACATGATTATAGGCTCTGACTCAGAAAATCAAAATAGCCTGATTCACATATGACCTTATGACATATGACCAGTTAATAAATGTTCCAAAGATGCGAAAGGATTGATTTGTTAATGTATTTATAGAGGGATTTACTTATGTGTTTACAGTTGTCACCCATTTCATATGAATTAAATTGTATTTTTAAAAATCAGCATATTTCAGATTATAAATTTAAATGGGAACAAAACATTGCCCCGCCTGCCCTAAACATTGTTCATTTGTGTCTTTGTTGTAGTCTTATCCCTTATTAATGCATGTTTACATCACTGGTATGTGAAAGAAAAATAATTATGTGGTGCACACACCCTTTGATGTCATGTCAAAGACTGTCACTGACTTAAAGGGTGATTCCAGTATTTTAAACCTGGGCCCCATTTTTACATAATTTGGGGTCTGAATGACTATTAGGTACAAAAAGTTTTGGATTTGGTCCAGTAGATTGCCTCAGCTGGCAGCTGTGTAATGGGCTGAAATGGCTGAAACCTAATCCTTGGGGGCAACTGCGCCTGTCAAAGTACGTCCACTAGACGTGCTTGTTTTTGTCACTGACAAGCTCAGGTTGTTATTCTAAGTGTCTGACAACATTATGGAAAGGATCCCTACAGAGATTGACTTTTTTTATTAAAGAGTAATATCCTTTTGGTTTAACCAGAAACAGAAGGAGAAGTCTTGCTGAAAAGGGGAAATGAGGATATTTCATAATCAGTCACGACTAAGTTGATATTTTGCTTATTGAGTTTTTCCTGTTATCTTGCCATGCTGCCATGTGTACTGATGCCAGGGCAACACAATACCTTTAGCTAATAACATTACCATTATTGGAACAGCATTTTTCTGTAGGAAAAGGCCAATGGTCTGCAAGGCACAGTGTTTGGACAGGAGTGTTAGCACCCATTTGTAGCACATTTAGCCACATCTTCAGTGTTTCCCGATTCTCCATCCTCCTTTTCTGTTGGCACAATTCAGAAATGCGCAAGCACAAACCATTCTTCTTTTTTTTTATCTGCTGGATGAAATAAACACACTAACCTACACTTTGTGAACTCCAACACAACAAACTCCTCTCTCCAATTCTGACTCATGTTTTTCCTCCTGCAGCAACTCACCTCTTGTGAGACTTCTGTTGTTGTTCTTTTACGATTTAAGAGGCAACATTCTACACAAAAATAGTAATTTCTACATCCAGTCGAATACATAGAAATCTTTGTTAATATGTTTCCACCCATTATTTGTGTGATACTCCTTTGTGCAATAAGAAGCAATATTGCGGCCAAAAATGCTGATTTTCCTGTGAATTTGTTGCTCCTGTTTCTTTTGACAGACAATGCCTATGATCCAGATGTCAGTGCCAAGCATTTCTGGATTGATAAGACTATGGTCAAAGGAGAAGAATGCCTCAGCTTTATGGATAATGGAAATGGGCTGGACCATGTTGCAATGCGTAAGATGCTCAGGTACAGACACTGCTGCCTGTTTTTTTTGAGGAAAATATAGAAAATCTGTTTCTGTTTCTGCACCCTCAACATATTTTTTGAAAACCAGTGTCATTTTGAATTTTGATATTTGTTATTCAGAATCTGTTTTTTGTTGTAGAGTGTAATGTCCCAGTTGATGTTGACACTGCCAGTACTGGCACACATTTTAATGACCACTGCCTAAAACCTTTAAAAACGAATGTTTTTAAGTGATGAATGCATATGAACCATGATGTGATTCATATATAAATAATTTGTGCCTTTTTCCCCCTCAAGCTTTGGGTACAGTGACAAGGTTGCTGTAAATGGAATAAAGCCAATTGGTATGTATGGCAACGGTTTCAAGTCTGGAGCCATGCGTCTTGGGAAAGACGCCATCGTCTTTTCCAGGTCAAAGAATACCACGTGTGTTGGGATGCTCTCTCAGACCTACCTGGAAAAGCTTTGTGCTGAGCAGATAATTGTACCTATTGTCTGCTTTGAACAGAGTGAAACGAACCAGTATATCCTTTATCTGCTGCATTAAGGCATGTTGCATCATGTAAACATCAAATGTAAATATCTTCTTGAGTTATTGGCATCATTAAAATATGATGTGTTGTCAACTGAATTGGGTAAAGTTTACTTACAGTATACTCAAACAGTTTGGATGCAACATATTGAAGTCTAGAACATGATTGGATCAACATAGAATTTTCAAGTTTGACGTGTTTTAGAGAAGCACATTTTCTCTCAATCATACACCAGACATTCATATTTCCATTTGTTAAGTTCTCTTTAAGTTCAGCTTTACTCAGTGTAAGAGAGGAGGACAAAGCCAGTCTGCGGGACATCCTGCGCTATTCCTCATTCAACACACAGAAAGACCTGCTCGATGAGGTCAATGCCATCAGTTCCTCCGGGTCCGGAGGTAAAACTGGCACACGGATCATCATCTGGAATCTCCGCAGGTCTGTCTGTAGTCCATACATACAAAGATGTATGTTTTATTTTTGAAGCCAGACGTTAAGGAACATTTTCACTCGTCAAAACCTCAGATTTGTACAATGATCAGATCAAAAATGTATCAATCTAAAAGAAGAGTAAGAGGTAATAAAGAGCGCTCAGCTACATGTTTGTATCATACATGACAGAAATGTTTGTTGCACAACCATCTGTCGACTCTGGCTTTAAAACAGTGTTTACAACAAACAGCAGAAAGGTTGTTCTCAATAATGAATAACACTGTAGTGTTGCATGTGATTGGCTGCTTTTTACAGATGGGTCTTTCTCTGTGATTCAAGAATCGCCACGGATACCAGACAACTAAAAGACATTATGATGGAGGCCCATTTGTCTATACCATTTCATGTTTTGTTTTCAACAGGACATCTACTAGTACAACAGAGTTTGATTTTGAGAAGGACCGTTACGATATCCGCATTCCATCTGATGTTTACGAGGAAATTAATGACACCTCTCAACCTCCAAGAGTCACATCATACGTCCCTGACAGTGTTTGCTCACTGCGGGTAAGGAGCAGTGATGTGCATGTCTTCAAAAAATTCGAAATGATTCTGTTATACGTTCTTTTTAACTATTTGTGAAGCCGAGCCACTTCCTTTTAGTGAAATCCATTTAATTGTAGGTAATCTGTGTTTGTGTGTGTCCAAGAGAAATATGTATATATAATATGTGATACTGACTCTTGATATCATTGTTTGCTTGAGTAAATTGATGCTTGTGCTTTGAATGGGCATAGGCATACTGCAGTATTCTGTACCTGAAGCCTCGGATGCAGATCATCATACGTGGTCAAAAGGTGAAATCTCAGCTCATTGCTAAGAGTCTGGCCTACATCAGAAAGGACCACTACAAGCCCACTTTCCTGGTATCCTTTCATCACAGGTTCTCTTGAGCTGTGCCCTTTTCTCTTTGGTTTGGAATATGTCTTGAGTTTTGAGTATTTTAAATGTGCGCAGAAAGTGTTTATGTCTCTGCTCTTCAGTTTTTCCTTAAATGTTATTTTAGCCCAAACGCATTCCTATCACTTTTGGTTATAACACCAAAAGTAAAGACCAGTATGGCATTATGATGTATCACAAGAATCGGCTCATCAAAGCCTACGAGCGTGTTGGCTGCCAGCTTAAGGTGAGTCTCTGTTGTTTTGGTGAGTGTATGTGTGTGTTTATCACACATATTTTCAAGTTGTTTCTTTTTTACTTTATCATATGGTATTCATCTGTTGTGAATATTTGCCCTGTACAGGCCAACCAGAAAGGTGTTGGGGTCATTGGTATCATTGAGTGTTACTTTCTGGAACCCACCCACAACAAACAGAACTTTAATGAGACCGATAAGTACAGGTAATAGCACTGATGATGAGTTTCTGTCAGTTTGAATCTTGCCCACAAAAATATTTTTATAGTCTATATATAACTGGATTATTTGTGCGCATGGAGCCAGAAATGCATAAGTCTGAAGTTCTTCATTTCTTGGTACAGGAAAACTATGATCAATTTGGGGACCAAACTGGAGGAGTACTGGCAGGAAATCAACCACAAGAGAAAAACAGAGGATCCAAACAACAGCATACCAGTGGAAGATACCATGTTAGTACATTTTGCTGAGACAAAAGACATACATTTGTCAAACCATGTTGACTTACTACATGCTCTGACACTCGTCTCGATCTATGTCCTCAGAAAGCGACCTGATCAAAACTGGGTGCAGTGTGATGACTGTTCAAAGTGGCGCAAACTCCCTGATGGGATCGACTGCAGCAAGCTGCCAGATAAATGGTTCTGCCTTAAGAACCCTGATCCTCAGTTCAGGTAACCAGAGCAGTATTAAAAGATCTGTTGAATTAATCATAATCTGATCTGATAAAATCAACAAATATAAATGGAAGAAAGGTACTCATTTTGTTATCCACTAATCTGTTGTTGTAAAAATGCAAAACTTTACTCTGTAAAAGAGATATAGATCTACACATACATGTGTTACTGTTACAAGAACACAGAACTTTTCTTCATAAAAAAATACCAGTAAACATAAAAAGCAATTATTACACATACATGTTGAGAACTTGTTCAGAGCAGCTATAGAGTGACTCACAAATTCTCAGAGTCAGCAAATGTCTGTTCAGGTTCTGAACAGTGTGTGCTATTAACATTTAAAATACTGTAAATGTAAACGTGTTCTAACTACATGAAAGCCATTGTAAGTCAGCCTAAGCATCTACAATGTAGATATAAGGACAGGTCAAGCTGCCAATTATCTGCTCTTTGCTTTGGTGAGTGTAGGATTTAAAGTCAGATCAGGGTTAGAGAACAGTGTCACCTGTCAGATGGCTCAGTAGATTTATGGCAGCACAGACTGGTACCCACTGGGCCTAATTATAGGTCAAAACATAATTTAACATCCACAGAAATGATTTCCCAACTTTTGGCATATTTTACTGTGTATTGTTGACCGGAAGCACCAATAGTCCTCCCCAAAACTCAGACACGTTATTCATATCAGGGCATTTGGTCAAAAATCATTGAACACAAACGTAGCTCAGACTCAGTGGATGTTTGCTATTGTTTTCAATCTCAATTTAATTTTCTGTCCCAGGAGCTGCAACGTAGAGGAGGAGCCAGTGGACTCCGATGGTGATCAACCTTCATACCACAAGACCTATAAACAACAGTGAGTCACATTTCAATTAACACTGCCACAACTTTTCCCCAAAAATGCAACTGAATATTTAGATTCAATAAGAATTGCACTTTGTTGTATTAAGCTGCCAAAATCAGCCGTAACGTGTTAATAGAGCATAATAGATGAAGTGACTTGCCTTACCTTACCTCTGTTACTTATTTTTTACAGAGTGAGAGGGGAAAAAAAGAATGAAGAGAACAAAAGACAAAAGGTAAGGACACATCGTCTGCTGTAAATCATCTGCCATTTTTCCGCCTGCTGTTGTTGTTCCTGTAAAACTTCAGTGCAATTTGGAATAAATAGTTATTTTTCTGATAGAAATGATTTCTAATTTCATAAAAATGACCACATGATTAATGGAGCTTTTGGGAATTTTTTTCTAGGAAGAGGAGGATCGAAAGCGTCAGGAAGAGCAGCGTTTGGCTGATCTCGCCAAGAAAAACCGGGCCCTTGAACGGAGCCTGAAACAGCAGCTGCAACAAGTATGTTTTCCATTTGACACCAAGGAGGGTTTGGGAGTGATGACTTAAGTTGATTCCATTCCACTAAAGATATTGATTGCGTTACAAAACAAAAACAACAAACAAATAAAGTTGAAAGTGAAATGAAGTATAAAAAATATATATATCTCTGTTTTCTTTTTTGTTGTTTTTTCCACAGACTGTCCATTCTCCCTCCACCCCCACAACCCCAAGGAGAAGGTTGAACACTGAGTCACCACGGCAGGGTGCTGCGAGAGCTAAATCCTCTTCACTGAGGGCCTCCACCATTTCACAAGCTGGTAAGAAAAAAACACTGTGTGTGTGTGTGTGTGTGTGTGTGTGTGTGTGTGTGAGAGAGAGAGAGAGAGAGAGAGAGAGAGAGAGAGAGAGAGAGAAGGTTTGAGAGATTAAATGTCTGTTTTCTTTCTCTCTAGCTTGCAGCCCCTCCAGTAGCAGTGGTCTTCCAGTTATTTCTAATGTGTGTTCACTGTCACCAGGCCCCCTGAGGTATGATTTTGTGCTGTTTGTGATCTTAAATATATACATTTCTACTTTGTTTAAGAAGCATATTAACTGCTTTGTGCTTTCTGTCCACTGCAGGGGGAAAAGAACGCAGCCTGTTACTCCACAAGGAACGCCCAAAAGACCCAGAGAGAATGACTTCCATCAGGGTACCTCAGATACATCCACATCTGTGGATGCGAGCCCACTGAGCTTCCCATCAGTGCCCATTAATCATGATGGTGATGATGATGATGATGAGGACATTTTCATCTTGGAGACTGTCAGTACCCCCAAGCCAAAAAAAACAGGCTTTGATTTGACTAAAGTTAAGACAGAGCAAGAGCAAAGTGATATTAACGTGGATGTTGTCTCGGAGACTAATGTTGCAGAAACTGGCTCTGCAGGGTCGGCAGCTGTGGGAACCAGTCCCTCCCCAGCACCCCTTACTGAGGTGACCAGCATCACCACCCAGACAGAAGTACACAAAGTGAAGAAGGAAGAGGAGGACCGAAATCAAACTGAAGGGGAGGAGAGAGTGGGGCAGAGTTCAGATATGGGCATCGATGTCTGCGTTGAGCAAAGTGCATTTAAGAAAGAGAGCAATGGAGACACTCACATTGAGAATCAAGGAAAGCAGACTTTGCGGAACGGAGGGATGCATCTTCTGGCTAGTGATGAAGAAGCCGGACCTTCCTGTGCAGATACCTCTCAACTTCACCTCCCCAGTATGACTGATATAGAGGAACAGCAAGAGCAGCTCCTAGAGATGATGCAGACTACAGCTCAGGAGAGAGACTCCTTTAAAGAGCAGGTCCATAAACTTACCTGTCAGCTGCAAGAGTGCACATGTCTGTGCACTTAATGTAAAACAAAGGAATTATAAAAAAAGAGTTATCTAAGGTTGTACAGAGTAAATTATATACATTATTTATTAATTTACTTTTATTTGCCCATGTAGATTTTTGTTTACATTTGTAACTTTTTGTTTTATTGATGTTGACCCACTTTGCTTTGCTCCTTTTACTGATTTTCTTTCATCCTGGCTTCACTATGTGCTACGCTACCAGTTGGACAGTGTGGAGAAGCAAAGGGCAATCCTGGCATCCCAATGTGAAGAGCTCAAGTTGCAACTGCAGCAGCAGAGGGAAAGAGCACGAGAGGGGAGCGCAACTCCACGCAGAGTCACTGATTCCTCTGTACAAACAGATCCCAACGAGGCAGGAGGGATAGCGGTGTCTGTCACAGATTCAAGCTCAGATTGGTTCAAAAGGTTGAATTGTTGTAAAATCACTTTTCTTTCATGTTGTATGTATGATCCCTATCTGACAAAGCCGTTTATGAACTTAGTCACCCAACAAAACAATGATGTAAATCTGATTTCTCTCTGTGTCCCTCTCCTCCCCTCAGTTTGATTGAGCTTCGGCACAACGTTGGGCGCCTTCTCGTCTCCACCATGCCTGCCCTGGAACTGGACCAAGTGAATTATGAGTGTAATGTAATTGATGAGATCCTAGAACAGTTTCTCTCCAATGTGTAGTCCGTCGCACCACTGGGGCTGAGGGACGGAGCAATAAATTAATAAATCATTGGCATTAAACAGTAAGCTACGTTTGGCTTAATGTTTAAATTTGTGATATTGGGCTATATCAAAAAAAAGTTAACTATCAAATCCTGGACTTAAGTGTGGTACTCCACCTGTAAATAATGAATGCAGATTTCTATGAGTGTGGTAAATTAAGTCGTATTATTCGAAGGTGTGTACATGTTTACAGGCTTTATATTGATATACAGTAAATGCAACTTGCTATTTGGTACTTTGCAATATTTCTTTATCTTAACAAATTAAACCAGTTAACCAAAACATTGAGAAAAGACAATGTAAACAATACAGTCACAGTGTACATAAATTAATGTTATAGGCCATTCACTTCACTCTTAAGTTTCTGGGTAGAATCATACAGGTAATGCTAGTCACAGTATCGCCTTTTGTTTAGGTTTTCCAAACAATCAGGCTCTGCATCTTATTCTGTTCCACATCAGCAGTTTTTTCTTTGGTTTGTATTGAAGCCTATTTTGTATGGATTCTGTCAAATATATTTTTATACTTCCGGTCTTTGCTCTGTGATTCAATGTGTTATACACAATCATTGGTATCCTTGTGAACCCTTGTGATAGGACAAACATAGAAGATAGGGCTAGCAACAAGCCTGACAGTGTGTTTCTGAGTGATACAAACTGAAACTTAACTGAAAGAGTTATCAAGAACCTCCTTCTGTCCTTAAAATAGGTTGTGCTTTCTTGAGCAATATTTAATAGGCAGCTAAGATAGAGGACTGAATCTGCATGCTGTACCTGCAGGCAAATAGTTCTTCATCTCTGAGCTGAAAGGATACATGGTCATCTCTATACTGAAACTGTCACTATCAGATTTTGACAGGCTTGTAAATCACACAGTTTGTTTTTTATGTATTTCTGGGGTGTATATTATATTAAGCTTTATGTATCCAAGACACCTTCTTAAGATCAAGATCTGGCAGCATAAAGCAGTTACCACAGACAGAAACTCATAAAACATGCATTTATTGGCATATTTAGAAAAACATGGCTAAAGGATGTCATAAACATGGGTGTCGAAAACTCAGATGAACTGGAAAATGGGGAGGGGGCGTATTTCAGCGATATTGATGTGGTGCTTTAAATTGTCAATATTTTCAGCACTGTGCTGCACTGCACTGAACGTCATTAGACCAATAGTCACTCCCCTTCCGCGATTTCATCCAATCAGTGCAGCCTACTCGACCGGAAGTTTTGAACGAATCGTACGCGGGAAATTAGTGATCGCTTCGGCTGGACAACAGAGGAGATACAGCACTGTAACTTACTTCGAAATATCTTCAGTCCAAAGAATAACCAGGTAAAACTCGATTGTATTTGTAACGAACATACTCGTTAGCTAACAGTAACTTAAGTACCTGGTTTTGTCCGTACCGTTAACATGGCGACAAATCATTCCAACAAACCCACTAGGTTTGTTGCTAACCGTGTTAGCTAGTTGTAGCATTCGGTTCCTGTGACTGTGTGGCCAAATTAGCTGTTTTACCACATTATAATACACGGTCCATATTTCTTAGCATATAGAGATAATAGTCTGTGTTAGCTGCTGAGCGAATATTATCCCATTTAAAACTGTGTGAAGCATCAAATGTATGTGTTTTTCCCTCCTGAGGTTCAGTGTTGGATATTAAAAAAAATGAAGGTGGTAACGTGTGAGATTGCATGGCACAACAAGGAGCCAGTCTACAGTCTGGACTTCCAGCACAGCTCAGATGGACGCGTTCATCGGCTGGCCACAGCTGGAGTGGACACCACAGTCAGAGTGAGTGGAGAGGGGAAGAAAGACAGAATCAGAAATACCTTATTAATTCCCGGGGGGAAACGTTAAAAACGTCGGAGTTATGATAAAGGAATAAAGGAAAAAAATAAGAAAACAAACAGGAGCGACTGTAACAGGTTGCATGTACGCATGCGCACTAATACATCTGGTGTAATGCAGTGATGAACCAACAGCTTTGTTAGAAAACAGAAGTGTCTGACCAAGAGTCGCTTTAATGACCATGTGATGTAAATCTGTGTACATGCATTTGTCTAGGCTATCTGTTGAACAAAATGTCATGTAGCATCAATAGTGGTCTCTCACAGAGTAAAACAATTTTACATTCTCATATTGGCATACTTGATAGGACATTTTAAAGGTCTTTTTCAGGACCTTAAATGTGTATGTATGAATGTATCGCACACAGGATTCACCAAACAGCACTAGTTGTAGTACTAAAATCTTACCAAAATAAATCAATGGGTATGATATGAATCATTACAAGTTACAAATCTAGCATTTGTAATCAAATTTCATGATTGAAAAGTGAATTACTTACAAAAGAACAGAAAAATAGACCTTACAGATGTTTGCAAAATATTACTTTGAGTAAAAAAATAGGTAAAGTTTTACCTGCAGCTGTGGTATATAAGCTGTTTACAGAGTGTGTGTTTAATGACCCTTTGCCCTGATGTTGATGCAGCTATGGCGGGTAGACACAGGCCCAGACGGGAAGGCAGTGGTGGAGTTTCTGTCTAATCTGGCAAGACATACCAAGGCTGTCAACGTAGTGCGCTTTAGCCCTAATGGAGAGTTGCTTGCCTCAGGAGGAGATGGTATATCACACATAACAAGGCCCTTGTGATGTTATTCTCAAAACATAATGGGTATTTTAAAATACATGGCCGTTAGCAATCGTATGGTTTTTATTTTGTACAGATGCAGCGATTCTACTGTGGAAGCTCAATGACTCTAAGGAGCCTGAGCAAGCACCCATGTTTCAGGAGGATGAAGATGCTCAGCTCAACAAGGAGAGCTGGTCTGTGGTCAAGACACTAAGGTACACAACTCTGGTAGATTTGATCCCATCAAGTTTATGTATTTTAATGATCATTTCTACCTCCTGTCCTTTGATTCTAAAGACTCTTTTGCTGTGTTCACACGGATGACATCGTTCATTTTGATGTGACCACTGCGTTGGCAAAGTGTCAGAACAGTTAAACCTGGTCCAACTTTTGCTGTATTCAGTGTCACCTGGCAGTGCACTGTGTTGCCAATTAACAATGCACATGCACATTACTGGTGGATTACTTCGTAGGGGAGCTGTGTAATTCTACTGTTCACCTTGCAGTTGTCAAGACGGGATAAAAATGATTCCTACCATGATGATATTTAAAAGTTGTAAAAACCATTATTTGTTTTGAATAATATTTAATTACTCTGTATGGAGTATGTGAGTATGGTGATCTACTTGTATTTTCCATTTTGAAATTTGCTGTTTGATCTAAATTTGTAGCAATAATGTGGTTTTACAAAGTGATTTCTTACAACTTGATATGTCTTTAGGGGACACATAGAGGATGTGTATGACATCTGCTGGACACGGGATGGAAACTTCATGGTGTCTGGGTCTGTCGACAACACTGCTGTTATGTGGGACATCAACAAAGGTTTGCTTGGACTTGTAGATATCTATGCTTTCCATACATTTTTAGTTTCTTCTGTTATATTTAAGTGTGTTAGTTAGAGTGTATATCTTATTTTGGCTTTGTATTAATTATGTTGGTTGCAACTGATTTTGTGTTTAGGACAGAAGCTGTGTATCTTGAATGACCATAAGAGCTACGTGCAGGGGGTGACCTGGGATCCTCTGGGGCAATATGTAGCCACTCTCAGCTGTGACAGGTAGAAAAACACAGACCCTCATGGCGTGTCTATGGGTCTAATCTTCATTAAATGAATGTATTGCTATGACTAGTCACTGACTGTGGGGTTTCAGTAGCTTGATGCTTAAGATGTTTTTGATTTTCCTCCCCCTCAGAGTGATGCGCGTGTACAGCACTCACACCAAGAAGAAGGCCTTCTGTATCAGTAAAATGAGCTCTGGGCCACTTGCAGAGGGAGAGGTCAGTAGAAATGTTGCTTTTGATGATGCTCGGTTGAGTCACTCCATTGTTTTAGACGTGACTAAGGTCTTAAAATGAACTGCTTTCAGTCATGTATTTTGTCAGAATTATCCAGGTTATCCTGCTAAACCTTCACCCAACCTATCCCGTACTTGCATGTACACTGAACCTACTATCTAATTTTTACTTTTTTGAGATTAGTCTACATGAAATCAACTCTCTCTGTTCTCACTCATGCTCTTGTTTTGGCCACCCACTAAAACTTGTTTATGACACTTCTTCTTAATATTTGTCTTACAGTTCCCTATATTTTATTAGTAAGACATGTAGCGTACCCACTCTCAGTGCTGCATTTTGCCTTCATCTTTGCAGGTGAAGCAGTACAGAATGTTCCACGATGACAGTATGAGGTCGTTTTTTCGACGTCTTTCATTCACACCAGATGGATCTTTCCTGCTCGCCCCAGGTACCTACACAGCAGGCTCAAAATGTGGCATTTATCTAGTGAATATTCAGTGTTGTAATATCCTTGTCAAGATCATTTCTATAAACAAAGTTCCACCTTCTGTTTTAATGTCAGCTGGATGTGTGGAGATCGGAGAAAACATCATAAATACCACCTACATTTTTTCCAGGAAGGGCCTCAAGAGGTAACTTTTGTGACATGCTGTGGCATTTGTAGTTTTTCAGAGTCAGTGTTGGCTATATTAACGCTGGTAATCGCTGTCTGTGTGTTTAAGACCTATTGCCCACTTGCCGTGTCCATCTAAAGCTACACTGGCTGTGCGCTGTTGCCCCGTCTACTTTGAACTGAGGACCAAGAAGGCAGAAGGCAAGGACATAAAGCCCTCCTTTTTTATCGTCTGCACCTTTTATGTCCCTTCATGTTTGACTTGTATATGTTCTTCATTTTTCCTCCATTTCTCCTCTACAGATGGTTCAATTCAGGCTCTTCCCAACGTATTCCAGTTGCCGTACCGTATGGTGTTTGCTGTGGCATCTGAGGACTCCATCTTCTTGTATGACACACAGCAGACCCTTCCTTTCGGCCTAGTGTCCAACGTCCACTACCACACACTCAGCGATCTTACATGGTAAACTAGGACTCCCTGCTGTTGCCTTCATTTGTAGCTAAACATACGTTTTGAATAGTCATCATTTGTGGGAATTAATTGTGGTGTGTGTGTGTCCTGGACCTAAGGGATAATAATTGTATGTGTATAGAACATTTATTCATTTTTGGAAAGTGCATTATGTCCATTCAGTTGATTTGAAATGCATTCATTATTTTTTTTCCCAGACTGTCTCATAACAATACTCGCATGCCCATATGTATGTTGAAACAGTTTTTGGTCTCTGTTATTGTTCTACTCTCCTTACTCTCCATGAAGAATAAGTGATGGGGGACAAAATCCACAATCCTCCTGCTGTGCAAAAATGAAGCTATTAGGCTTCAGGGAAGAGGGAACTTTGCGCTGAAAAGATTGTAACTTTGGAAGAATTCAGATTGCTGAAGCCTCATAATAACTTTGGTTTGGCAGCGGGATGTATTTTTACACAGAAGAGAGCTGTAGATTTTATCACCCAGATCTTAGATTGAAATTGTGTCAGAAGGGATCTGAAGTAAAGGAGGAATCATTACAGCGACCAATGAATGTTTCAGTGTACACGTGGGCCTGTAAACCCATCCTTTAACACAAGATTCTTATACATGTTAGAAGGATGTTTTAGCGTTCCACCCACTCACATGTTTTTCTATTGTATCCTCTTTAGGTCTCGTGATGGTTCCTTCCTGGCTGTGTCCTCCACAGACGGCTACTGCTCCTTCCTGTCCTTCTCTCCTGGGGAGCTGGGCACTCCGTTGAAGGAGCCCCCCACTCTGGAGGTCTTTGCCCCAAACAGTGGTGTTGAGAAAAAGGGCAAGAAATCGGCCAGGACCTCATCTCCTGTGACCCAGCCGCCAAGCTCAGCCCCAACTCCCCCATCGCAAACCAGCCTAGGCAAAGACGCCCCCTCTGTCACCCCCCCGGAGGAGAAGAAGAGCACCCCCAGTGCCAAGTCCAAACCTCAGCCCCGTAGGATCACCCTCAACACCCTGGAGGGCTGGGGCAAGCCCTCTACCCCTAAAGCCACAGCTCCTTCAGCACCTCAGACCCCAACATCTGCAAGCACAAGCGCACCCTCGACCCCCCAACCCCGTGTCGCCCCTCTCACCCCTACCAATTCCTCCACAACCCAGCTACGCATCACCCCCCTCACTCCCTCTACCCCTAAAGTCCTCAACAGTGCTAATACTGCCGGGCCCACTACTCCTAAGGGTACAACCACCCCAAAGGGACCCACCCCAAGGTAAATGCAAAAGGCGTTCTCTTATTTGTTTCTGTCAGAGTGAGCATACTGGCAAACTGGGAATTAGTTTATTATTATACACTGAAAGTGTGAATCTTTGTATAGCACAGCAATGCTTTGATTGTTGGCAGGTAGGTTTTTCAAGCAACGTGTGTGTGTGTGTGTGTGTGTGTGTGAGAAACTGGAAACAGATAATACTTGACTTTTTTGTTTCATAACTAACTTAAAATTTTTATCAATTACCACGCTAGTTGATTAATTCACCATCCATCAATTACACTTTCTTTGTGAGTACTGTTCGGGGATGTGTTTTTCACTGATTATGTCAGGATACAGCCAAGTGATGTGTGTATGTATGTTTTTGTCTGTTTTAGTTACACCTGTCCACACTGCCAAAATCACTCGTTATTTGTGTGATTTCATATGATTTAACTGAGATTTGTTTCTTGTGTTTGGAACATCATATTTACACTATTTACAAAATAAGTAAATAAAACTGTATTCACATAGCACTTTTCAAAACCAGGGTTACAAGGTGCTTCACAGTTACAAAAAAGGGCAATAAAAAGCATCTGAATTAATATTTAAATCAAAGACTAGCAAACATTCTAAAATAAAAACAAATCAGGGTTGAGGAAGCATCTATACAATTCCTTTTGAGAATAAATAGGATTTGAGATGAGCTCGGTCACCACTAGCAGCACACTCACTGATATATGGTGGAGCCAAAATGTGTAACACCTCAAAAGAAATTAGAAGGATTTTGAATTAAATCCTAAAATTGAGAAGAAGCCACTGTAGTGAACCCATCACCAGGGTGACATGGGGACGCTGTGAAGTTTTAGTTTGAAGTTGGTAATCGTGCAGAAGAATTGATGTAATTTTATTTCTGTACCAGCTTTTTCATTCACACAAAGGGTATTTAAATCTCTCACACAACTTTTCAAATGTCTGGAGTCCGACTGAGGAAGTAACTACACACAGCATTCTGCGTTCACCTCCCCCATAATGATTAAAGTAACAAAGCTGATTATCTCTAAAGATGCAGTTCAGAGATGAGTACTAAGAGTAAGAAGCACTGTGTCCTTTAAAAGTGTGTTTTTAAAATATACTTTTAAATATTCTTCTAAAAATGCAGGAAAATTATAAATAGATGTAAGATGCTTGTGATGTTTTTGTTGGTTTACATGTGCTCAGCACTGGCAGCGAGAACAAAGCCCTGTCTGGTATGAGGGATTCGTTGGACCCCCCACTGACTATAAAATAATAATCACTCTGACAGACTGCGTGTAGACAATGGCAGGTCTGCACATGCTTTTGTATTTGCCTTGTATCCGTAACTTGGAACATTTTCTTTGACTAGTTTTACTAGAAGGCGACAACTGAATCAGAAGAACAAAAAAGCGGATAAATGAAGTGTAACAGTGATAAACTTTGTTCACTGTACAATTTATTGTCACATTCTGTGCTTGTGTGTTTTCTGTTGATCGTATGCTTGAAGCCTCTTTACCTTTCGTGCTTTTTCTATTTGTTTACAGGAGAGTATCTTTGACTCCCATCGCATCCCGATCTCCAGCTGTTAGTTCACTCTTCCGCACTCCATCCTCCACTGAGAAGGCCAAACATGGTTAGTGAGGCCAACTTTTCGTGTTTCATGATTAAAAATCATGCATAATACTGATGGAAAATTCCTCCACCCTCATCGACAGCCTCAATCACATTTCTGTTATGATTAGGGATGCACCAATCACACTTTTTCTCCCATGATACTGAGTCGGATACCTCAACACTGGGTACCTGACGATACAGAGCAGTGATCCGATACTAGTGCTCCCTTTTTCCCAAATTTATAATCTGTTTTCCTCACTGCGTCGAAGTCCTTGGAATCATTTTGATGTAAGGTAACATGAGGCAAGTTGCTGTGGCACTGAAAAAAGGAGTCAGTGGCCCACCAGGACTGAATGAATGTAACTGATAAACGTTTTAATAACATCGACAAATAAACTGTCATGTCCCGATCCATTTAATCAGGTCAGAACCGATCCTGCAAATCAGATCGGTGCATTCCTAGTTGTGATCAGTGTATATTCACAGAAATCGTGCTGCTGTTGTGCCTCGATATATGATATTTCAAATCCAACCTTTAAATTGCATCTGCTGTTTGTGTTATTTCTATAGCTTGGCAGAAAAGCAAGAGCTTAAAAACTTTAACAATATCACCATTTATATTTTGGGGCTTATTTTTGTCGTTTTGACCATCATTTCCATTGGGTATGATTAACTTGCCAAAGTAATTGCTGAGATCTGGGAACACAGGGAATTCTTTACACTGAAGTCCAATGGAGAAAGTAGTAGTTGTAAAGAAGCCAATAGCATAACCTGATTACCTAAACCACTTTGTTTAGAGGCAAAACTGAAAGTTGGCACACTCAAACGTTTGTTCAAACAATCCTTCATTGCACAGTCAAATTGTGTGTGCGTGCTATGGCAAGCACAGTAGACCAAAGTTTAACCAGGAAGTGGGTCTGTAAACTGTGATGGGTGTTTACAGCGGACAGTTTGAATAAAAACAAATTACCATTTGCTTTTGTTTTCTCTTTGGAATAAGTTTGACTAACCTGGGTGAAGTAAGGTGGTATGCAATCTGTCAAACCAGGTGTCTTACATGTTGCATACAGCAGGAGACTTACTCGACGCAGAATCAGGCTACAATATGTAACCCTTCTGTCACTGATCCCCTTCATTTGTATTTCTACAGAACGACCTTCTCCTCCCACTGATCCAGTGTGCCAGCCTCCAGAATCCAAACGGCCAAAGACCAGTGATCCCCCAGCAAAGACCAGCGTCCCCCAGGCTTAGAGTTTACTGGGAACAGTGTTGTGCTATGATATCAGAAAGGAGTACAAAATCACAGAGGCTCATTGTGGATGTAACAGCATTGTGTTTGGTCCATATTGTCCGTACTTGATCGAACTAGATGAAGCTTTAACCTCACATAATGTACTCGGTTACAAAACAAACTGCATTGCAGTAAGTGAATTAATACTTCTTTTAGTCGTGCGTATGTTTTTGTATCATACAGTAAACAGGTAATGAGATAACTGTATTATAATTGGTTTGTTTGGCATTTAGATGCTGATGTTTTGTAAAAAGGAAAGTTCTCTCAGTCGCTTGTTCTTGATGAGAAGTGAAACTAAAACTGTGCTCGAAACCTGAAGAAGAAAAAACAAGCACTTCAAGGTTTAGTACCTTGTGAGAGCTTTGAATATACAACCTGAGTTTTAATTTGCTGCTTGAATGAAAAGCTCAAAATTGTCAAGCATTTAAGAGTCTTTCTCATTGTCTAATAAACTGTTTCATATACAGTGCATGTATAAGTGGTGTGCAGTGAATGGCTGTGGGATGATTCATGCTTTAACTACAAGCAGCTGACTTATGTAAAGTGTTTTTTGTCTATTAGGAAGATGATCATTCATAGGCTTTCTTTGTATTAAACCTGAACTAATTTGAAGCCATACAGTACATACACTATATTGCCAAAGGTATTGGCTCACCTGCCTTGACTCGCATATGAACTTAAGTGACATCCCATTCTTAATCCATAGGGTTTAATATGACGTCGGTCCACCCTTTGCAGCTATAACAGCTTCAACTCTTCTGGGAAGGCTTTCCACAAGGTTTAGGAGTGTGTTTATGGGAAGTTTTGACCATTCTTCCAGAAGCGCATTTGTGAGGTCACACACTGATGTTGGACGAGAAGGCCTGGCTCTCAGTCTCCGCTCTAATTCATCCCAAAGGTGTTCTATCGGGTTGAGGTCAGGACTCTGTGCAGGCCAGTCAAGTTCATCCACACCAAACTCTCTCATCCATGTCTTTATGGACCTTGCTTTGTGCACTGGTGCACAGCCATGTTGGAACAGGAAGGGGCCATCCCCAAACTGTTCCCACAAAGTTGGGAGCAAGGAATTGTCCAAAATCTCTTGGTATGCTGAAGCATTCAGAGTTCCTTTCACTGGAAGTAAGGGGCCAAGCCCAGCTCCTGAAAAACAACCCCACACCATAATCCCCCCTCCACCAAACTTTACACTTGGCACAATGCAGTCAGACAAGTACCGTTCTCCTGGCAACCACCAAACCCAGACTCGTCCATCAGATCGCCAGATGGTGAAGCGCGATTCGTCACTCCAGAGAACGCGTCTCCACTGCTCTAGAGTCCAGTGGCGGCGTGCTTTACACCACTGCATCCGACGCTTTGCATTGCACTTGGTGATGTATGGCTTGGATGCAGCTGCTCGGCTGGGGAAACCCATTCCATGAAGCTCTCTACGCACTGTTCCTGAGCTAATCTGAAGGCCACGTGAAGTTTGGAGGTCTGTAGCGATTGACTCTGCAGAAAGTTGGCGACCTCTGCGCACTATGTGCCTCAGCATCCGCTGACCCCACTCCGTCATTTTACGTGGCCTACCACTTCGTGGCTGAGTTGTTGTCGTTCCCAATCACTTCCACCTTGTTATAATACCACTGACAGTTGACTGTGGAATATTTAGGAGCGAGGAAATTTCACGACTGGACTTGTTGCACAGGTGGCATCCTATGACAGTACCACGCTGGAATACACTGAGCTCCTGAGAGCGACCCATTCTTTCACAAATGTTTGTAGAAACAGTCTGCATGCCTTGGTGCATGATTTTATACACCTGTGGCCATGGAAGTGATTGGAACACCTGATTTCAATTATTTGGATGGGTGAGTGAATACTTTTGACAATATAGTGTATCTTGAGCCATCTTTGCAGTTGAAGTGAGGACTAGACTAATGGAGAATTAATGCTGCAAAGTAATTCTGAGCTCACAAAAATGACTGTAAACCAAAAAGATCTCCAATTTTGTCTTATTTAGATCTTTAATATTTGACTCCGTTAAGTGTTACATTATATTTTCTATAGATTTTAATTCACTACATGAAGGTCTAAATGTTCTCCACAATGCCGGAATAAAACTGGTGGAGAATTAATATACACCGATCAGGCATAACATTGTGACCACCTGCCTAATATTGTGTTGGTCCCCCTTTTGCTGCCAAAACAGCCCTGACCTGTTGAGGCATGGACTCCACTAGACCCCTGAAGGTGTGCTGTGGTATCTGGCACCGAGATGTTAGCAGCAGATCCTTTAAGTTTGCGAGGTGGGGCCTCCATGGATCGGACTTGTTTGTCCAGCACATCTCACAGATGCTCGATTGGATTGAGATCTGGGGAATTTGGAGGCCAAGTCAACACCTCAAACTCGCTGTTGTGCTCCTCAAACCATTCCTGAACCATTTTTGCTTTGTGGCAGGGCGCATTATCCTGTTGAAAGAGGCCACAGCCATCAGGGAATATCGTTTCCATGACAGGGTGTACATGGTCTGCAACACTGCTTAGGTAGGTGGTACGTGTCAAAGTAACATCCACATGGATGGCAGGACCCAAGGTTTCCCAGCAGAACATTGCCCAAAGCATCACACTGCCTCCGCCGGCTTGCCTTCTTCCCATAGTGCATCCTGGTGGTATGTGTTCACCAGGTAAGCGACGCACACGCACCCGGCCATTCACGTGATGTAAAAGAAAACGTGATTCATCAGACCAGGCCACCTTTCTATCAGAACCAGCATTAACTTCTTTGGCAATTTGAGCTACAGTAGCTCGTCTGTTGGATCGGACCACCCGGGCCAGCCTTTGCTCCCCACGTGCATCAATGAGCCTCGGCCGCCCATGACCCTGTCGCTGGTTCACCACTGTTCCTTCCTTGGACCACTTTTGGTAGATACTGACCACTGCAGACCGGGAACACCCCACAAGAGCTGCAGTTTTGGAGATGCTCTGACCCAGTCGTCGAGCCATCACAATTTGGCCCTTGTCAAACTCGCTCAAATCCTTATGCTTGCCCATTTTTCCTGCTTCTAACACATCAAGGACAAAATGTTCATTTGTTGCCTCATATATCCCAGGTGCCATGATTAAGAAATAATCAGTGTTATTCACTTCACCTGTCAGTGGTCATAATGTTATGCCTGATCGGTGTATTGTCCCCAAGGAAGTCAGACTTAAACAAATGGAGTCAACATGTAAGTTTTATTACTCAGAGGTTGATAAAAAAAAACTAAATTCCCGCCAGACAATACATAGGACATGACCTCTGTGCCCTGAGTGTATTACAGTATTTTACATGATTGCTTTGGCTCAGTTTTCACGAGAGCTTCACTGTCCTTACATTCAAAGAACAAAACACTAAATCTGATGCTCAGTCCTCAGAATACACACACCACATATTAACAAAACTGTCAGTGCTTATGATTAAACCTACTCAGTACTGAATCAATGCAGCATGAGTTTGCAAGCATTTCTCATTATTTTAACATTACCCTGGTAATTGCTAATGACTTCAGTGGTGGAAAGAAGAAAAGGGAATTAATGTCTGCTCAGTAGCGTATTTGTGTGAATTGAGGTTTAATGTTATATGTTTTCCAACATCACAGTTTAGCTTGCTGTATTTGAGATGATCACTATAAACTCATAAGTGATTGAAATATAGTATAATACTAAAATACTAATACTATCATAAGGTTTGGTGTCTTGAATTAAAAACAAACTTGGTGGCCAATACAGGACAGTTAATGTAGGATTTACTGTGGTATAAAGTCTCTTTGATGACAATCTGTTACTGTTACTGTTACTGACAGCAGTATTCAATAATAACCTTTTTCTAAATTCAACAATGATTAAAATTCAGTAATGAACATACAATGTTGTGATGTTGACATAGGCTACTTCGTGATGTATTAATTTGATACTGATTGATTGATTTCTATGTGACATTTTGAGGCTAAAATTCAGAGGGTTGCATTTTGTGTTAAAAGCTTTAAACATTTTAATTATTTTGAGAAAATTGAACCAAAGCAATTGTAACATTAATACTGTATTACAATATTTGTAACTGACATTGAGATGATAGTGACAGCTGACATTTTAAAGTCTGAAATCATCTGATGGTATTTGCTCTGGCTAAATAACGTCAGGCCATTTCCAGAAGATAAAAGCTCGACAACGTTATAGTGTCTGTAAGGTAGGTGTATCGTGTTTAACTTGACTGTGCAGCAAGTGAAGCAGATAGTAATACTGGCATCGCGTGCGAACAACCTACCTTGCTGCGAGGCAAAGAAAACTAAGTTGAGTGGCAGCTCCGTCAGCCAATCACATGTCGTCTGGCAGAGGCTCTTTAAAGCTTCTGCTAATGGCCTTTGTCTGAAGGCGGGGAGGACTTAGGCTCGGTTAGGCTGCTGATCAACCACAAAACAGAAGGTTACGAGTTTAAACAATTGGACTATTTCACCGCCAGACTGGCTTTGCGGCAGCGAGAGCGGTATGAATCATGTCGGGTGTCTAACCGGAGCTTGTTGGGTCGCTTTTGAGGGGACCCGGCGGTGATTTGCAACATTTCGGGCATAACGCGGAGACAGCCTCGCTTTTAGGTCGTTCAAGTGGCGATGCTGAGCTGATAGCTGCGTCATCATGTTGCTTCCGACTCGAGTTGGCGAAAAGAAATCTCAAGTTAACGCCAGCGGTGAGGCTGCCCGCCGTCACCCAGCCCCGGAGGCCACTCCCGGCCCCTGAAATAGATGGAAGACGGACTGCTGGTGAGCGGTTGGCGGTGAAGCCTGTTTACGTGGTCGCTGTGAAAGTGGCGACTTTACATCACTTGGCTCGGCGTTATTGGCGCGATACTCTCCTGGCTGCATTTATTATCCACACTTGGAAGGACAGTCAAACATTTCCATGGATGTTGCGCAGCGTTAGAACCGCAAAATTGTACAAAATATGACCAGATGTTTTCCGAACACAAAGTCGAACTATATGACATGGCATTTTAGGGATGTTAGCCACAACTGTTTGGATAATGAGAAGTGATGCCCTCACTGACAGCTAGGGTACAAAGCAGGACCCTCCAGTGAAATGCTGTTGACTCCCATCTGATGGTGACTTTCTTCTTTAGCGCCACTTGAGAAAAACAAGCTTTTGTAAGCCATAATGAGAGACGTTACGGCTCATTTCAGCTAATTGGCTAATGTGTAGCCGTCCACAAGGATATGCCAGGCTATTAGCAGGGTGTCATAGAGTGAGTGTTGGGACTTATTGTTAGGTCGGTGGTCTGTTGTCTGCTGTCACCTTATCCACGTGGACTTTGTTTCAGGTAAAGTTTGGGTCGCAGCTCCCCGCTGTGACGCGCGAGGGGGCGACCCGGCCCAGCAAAAGAGGGCCGAGTGTTTGCTGCCTACTCCAGAGAGGAAGAAGCTGTGGTCCTTCTCAGCCTGGACAAAGTTATATGTTGCATCATAATAGAAAACCGGTTAAAATGGCCGGCGACTGCACCCACACCAACGCTCATTACGCGAACGCAGAGACGTTTTGTCCGTCTAAACCCTGGTCGGATGGAGACGGAGAGATGGTGTCAGCCGGGATCTCGAAAGGGCGTGGACCCCCTGCACGGTGGGCGCCCAACTTTGAGGTGATAGACGGGCTGCTGTACCGCAAGAAGCTGGAAAAGGGCTTCATCAACTACCGTGAGGTTCTGGATGAGGACCGGAGACACGAGGCTCTCGCCACCTTTCACCGGCGGCGGCGGCGGCGGCCTGGCCAGCGCCACCTCTCCCTGGAGGAGACCTACAAATGCGTGGCTGAAAACTACTGGTGGGAGGGTACGAACATCACTACCTGCCTTACATCTGTCTTCACAGGACAGCATGTGATTCCTGACTCTGTACACCAACTTGTTAGTGGTTATTTTGTATATCTAACTGGAGGGTTTATTCATTTCTTATTGTTTGGAAGTGTAGACACATTTGAAACAGCCGCAGGCTAATGAATCAATCAAAGATAAAGAAACATACTCAGACATGAATGACAGCTGTTAATTATGGCCTTGGCTTTTCTTATTTGTGAGACATTTCAGCTTTCCATCTTTGAAGTTGTACCCTAAATCTCTATCTGGCTGTTTCTGCCTTTTTATAGTCTAATGTTTGCATAACTTGTTTTCTTCACAGGGATGTACTTCCAGATCAGAGATTTTGTCCTGGGCTGTCCAGAGTGTCATAGCCAGCGCACCAAGAAAACGGAGGTAAGGGCCGGCCTGAGTCACAGAGGCTGATCTGACGAGTAGTATTGGCCTGAGGTTGTTTTCCTTCACGCTCCTATCAAACTTTCAGCTCTGCTTCTGTTTTTATCGTTGTCTCATTTTCCTGCATCTCACACATTTTAATTCACACTTTCTCTCACTCTCATTCTCACATAATCCTGCTCTCACACTTAAATGTCTCCCTCACAAATGATTTCTCGCACATTGTATTCCTGCAATGATGCCTCTCTATCTGCTTCTGTCTTGCTGTCTTTGCCCCCCCCCCCCCCAGGAGCTGGGTGGCAGAGGATGTGTCACAAAGACGATGGCGTCGCACAGTGCTGACATGCTGAGCAAGCTGAGGAGTCAGCGGGAAGCGGGGCTGTTCTGTGACATTACCCTGCGGACGAACGGGCGATCCTACTCGGCTCACAGAGCTGTTCTGGCGGCCGTCAGCGATCACTTCCAGGAGATCTTCACAGAGATGGATTCAAGCATGAAAGCAGACATAGATCTCACCGGTAAGATCATATGACATCACTGCCTGAGCTCTGTTTCAGTTTAGGGCCTGGATCTGGACGTAAAGACCTGATTGAGTCTGTACCTTGTCCCCAGATGAGTCAGTCCAGTCCCACAGATAACAAAACGAGGCATTAAAGTGTTTCTCTTTAACTTCAAAGTCAATATTTCCAAGCTCAGGAAATGTTCATCAAAGTACCTCAAAATGCTAAACTGTGAAAAGGTTAATTGTGCATTGTACTTAGTTAATAATAGGGCCGCAACTAAGGATTAAGGCGCCAGTATACTTCATCAGAACTGCTTGTTGGATGGTTAAACAGCTTCGGAAACCCCCTGTGATTATTCTGTGTCGCCCCTTTCTATGACACACATCACACCACTTCATGAGTAGCCGTTTGTAACAACTGTAAAACACTTTTGCCTTCCGATGTGGTTGTACAAGACATACAAATCAGTTATTTTCTAGCATAACCTTGCCCTTATTTTTGTTATCGATTAATCTTCAGAATATTCAATTTGTGTGTTTTTCCTGTAGAATGTCATGAAATAATGAAAAGTGCCCATTATAATTTCCCAGACCCCATGATGACATATTCAAATTGCTTTTTGTATCTGACACAGTCCAAAAGGCAAAGATATTTAGTTTACTATCCTGTATGACAAAGTATAAAATCCTCACATTCGAGAATGTTTAGCATTTTTACTTAAAACTGATTGAACCAATTATTTGATTTTTAAAATATTTGTTGATCCATTCTCTGTTGCTGCTAAACAGTTAATTGACTAATCTTTGCAGCTGTAGTTAATGATACATTTAATTGTAATCAACAATGTGTCTGTAATGTCCTGTGATTAACATGTCCAGGCTAGAACAAACAGAGGAGCTGATGCCTGGTTTCCATTATTTAGCTCGTGCAGTGGCCTTTCCATTGGTCCAGTAGTTCATGTGATACATTTATCAGTGACAGATGACCGCCTGAATGCAGTCACATGACAGTTCCTGACTTGAGTTGACACGGTTCATCTCTCATTATTGTTCAAACAGTGGTTTGTATGAAACTGAGAGCTGTAGACAATACACTGGTCATTCAGGCAAAAGGAGGCTGCATTTCAAAGTCCTTTTGAAACGGGTCTGGCTTGTCTGTTTTTTTATGATGTATTTGGTTTAGAAATCTGTAGTTGGAGGATCCAGACCCTGAATCGGGACACAGCCATAGTCTGTCTTCTCATTTACTTATGTCTTTGATGTGTGTGTTGTCAGATAGGTGCAGAAGTGGTCATGATTAAAGCAGTTGTTATATTGTCTCCTAGTCTCCGCCGTCATGTTTACACTTTGCTCCCACTCTGCCTGCTGTCTCTCTGATCCTCTGCTTACACCGAGTCACTTTCATCTCACTCACTGATTGACCAGGGTTCAGCATATCTAATTAAAGGCTCCTTTCCCCCCCCCCTCAGGTTTTAGTGAGGACAGCCTTCTGTCTCTGCTGGATTTCTCCTACTCCTCCACTCTATGTGTTCGCCAGGAGGACCTACCTGAAGTCATTGCCATGGCCCGCCACCTGGGCATGTGGCCTGCAGTGGAAGCCTGCTCCGCTCTCATGAAAGAGCAGGAACAGCAACTCCATCCTAACAAGGGCTTTACCTTAGCCTGTGCTGGTGCATGTCATGAGCGTCACCGCCAGCAGAGGGAAAGCAAAGGGAAAAGGGTTTTAGGATTACAGGACAATATGAACAACAGCTTCAGTCTACGACTGGATGCATCAGATGAGTCTTTGGAAGGAAGTCCACGGCGCAATCTACGCAGGACGTCGAAACCCCAAGGCTACAACGGTCTCCCTCTGAGTCCCTCACACAGGATGAAGCTAATGGACTTCAAATCTCCCTCTTCCAAGAAAGCCACTGCACCTCGACACGCCATAGCCACCCCACAGTCACAGAATTACTCGCCTATATCGCCATCAAACTCCCGTCTTCTCCGCTCCACTCCTGGGGCTGCCAAGGAGGTTCAGCGATTGCTACCCATGCAAGAGACCCCTCGAAGAAACAGAAAACATCACTCTATCACCCGGCTCCCATCCGCCTCCAGATTGAGGCCCAACGCTGTGTGCAGTCCTGTGAGGGTGAAGCAGGAAGTAGAGGAGATTGGAGAGGATGAAGAGGATTATGCGAGAGCACAGGAGAAGTACAAGCTGATGAATGTTCTTGGGTTGCAGAGGACTGCCCTCCTCCCAAGACCAGAAGATCTGATTGGCTGGAGACAAAAGAAACGACTGAGGAAGCTGAAGGCTAACAACTATTCACTGACCAAGCGGCGGAAACCACGCTCCTCCTCCCCAGGACTACCATATGGGGATGTGACACTGTCACTTCCCCTCTGTGACCCTGTTAACACACGTCTCCTCAAGTCGGTAAAGACTAAGCCTGTGGGTTCAGTCAAAACGGAGCAGATGACCACAAAGAGGCCAAAGACTGTCCCGCGACATGTCCCTCCAAGTGACAGGAGCATGCGAAGTAAAGGTGTGTTACCAGACATGTTCCAGCCTGCATCCAGGTCTGCCTTTGGGGGGAGGGAACTCAGACGGTCAGTGAGGAAGGGTGGCAATGCCCACCTTCCTGCCCAGCAGCCTCTGAGACGCAACACCAACAAAACTCAAGTGAGAAACACAGTTAGGATCAAGTCAGAACCAGCTGAATACTCTATTTCAGGTCTCCCTGTTTCATCAAACAATCACCATGGCCTCGCACCTCACAAATCCCCACCCTCACAGAGAACACAGGCCAGAAATCAGGTCACTGTAGAGACGCTCAAAACTTTGCGTTACAACAGCAGCCGACCAGCAACAAAGGCCAAGCTTAGGCGGGGCTCCACAAGGGAGGTGGAGAAGTGTAAGCCCAGACAGGAGGGGAGGAAGGTGGGAAGCCAGGGGCTGAGGGCTGTCGTGGACACTAGACCGAGAGTGAAGGTTAATGAACCTGGTGGGCTGCCGTTTTCAGAGCATGCATCTCCACCGTCCATCTACAACCACCCTCTGTACAAAGTCATCAAAGAGGAGCCAGCAGACCCTGTGCCAGTTGTTGGACCTTTCCTTGATCCTCCCTCACCAGATCTGGGCAAGCGCCAGAGCAAGCCCCCCATCAAATTACTGGACTCAGGCTTTCTGTTCAGCTTCTGTCGGCCGGCAGGGGGGCCAATGCCAGGACTGAAGAAAGAGGAGGAGAGCGTGGATATCTGCTTAACACGCTCTGTGTCACAAGTTGGGGAGAAATTTGGAGCGGAGGAGTCCCCACACAGGGCACTGAGAGCCAGAGGGCCACCCACCCTGCCTGTGGTGAAGAGGGAGAGGGAGGAGAGAAGCGTGAGCCAAAACAAGGTTCAGAGACCCAGGCCAAATTCCCGAAACAACACTCCTCACCTAGCCAAATCTGCCAGGTCGAAGGCCACACGGACCATACCAAAGGTAGATGAAAGGGAGGGTAATGATTCATGATGATGACTGCGATTTCTTTAGACCATAAACCATCAAGGAGTAGGGCAGTAAAAAAATCACAAATTTCACCCTCTACCTGTTGCCATAGTATTATCAAGAATCTGTAAAAGCAGTTTGAATAACGTTTTAGATTGTCATTGCTTAGTTTCCTTTCATCTAATCCTTTGATTTAACATTTATATGATGTATCTTCCATCTACATAATTTGATAAATTGATACATTTGATATGGATGAAACTCATCCATAACTCATCTTTCCCCCTCTCTTTTTCTCCAGCAGCAAGGTAAAGTCCTCCCTCTGAACAGCAGGAGCTGTGTCATGCCGGATGCTGTACGTCGGGCAAGGCTAAAGCAGCTTCGAGGGCCTCGTAGTCAAGCCCCCAAAGTTCCAAAGACAGCACATGCCTGTCAGCAGTGCTCAGCCTCCTACAAGGACTGTGATGCTCTAATCATGCATCGCCTCAGGCACATCGAGGGCAAGCACTGGCCGTGTCCGGTAAGCCCTGGCTTTCCTAAACCTTAACAACCTAGAGAACCACATGACTCTAGGATAGAAAATCATGAACTGCGGCGCCAAAAAGCTGCATATTTTATTCCCACCAAGCAATATACTTTGTGCTTTCAAGTGAAAATCCAATCCTGTGGTTAGATACAAGACAGATACACCTCTTCTGAGTGAACAAGTTGCTCTGCTAGCAGCTGTAGTCACTAGTTTCTTTGAGTTTTTGTTTTTTAGGCTTGTTAAGTATGATTCATTGCTATAGATTAAACTACACAGTAGTATGTAATGTTGTAAAGTAATCAGTAATAACAATTCAAATATCTGATTATATGATAGGGCTATTCTGCATAATGAGTACTTTTTCTGAACTACATTTAGCTGATAATCTTTACTTTTACTTTACGTAGTTTTTAAATTGAGTATTGCTGCTTTTACTGAGAGGAATAGTTTGACATTTTGGGAATTGCGCTTATTCGCTTTCATAACTAGAGTTAGACGAGATTTGTACCACTCTCGTGTCTGTATAGTAAATCTACGGGACAGTTAGCTTAGCACGAAAACTGGAAACGGGGGGAAACGGCTAGCCTGGCTCTGGAGTCTCCACTGGTTGCCTGGCAACCTCACAGTAACAACAAAACTCCAGGAAGTGGCACTTTGTTGAACTTTGTATGGATTAAGCCAACCAGACATAATGTTAGAGATGCTGTTAGGCAGATTTTGTTACCTTACTGTTTCCCCCTGTCGCTCGTGTTTACGCTAAGCTAACCAGCTACTGACGGTATCTTCATATTTGTCATACAGACCTGAGAGTGGTATCAATCTTCTCATCTAACTCCCAGCAAGAAATCAAATTTCACAAAATCTCAAACTATTCCTTTAAGGAAAGAATACTTCTTCCACTGTTGCTATGGTGTTACATTTGTATCCCCAATATAACTCAAAGCTTCTCCGTTGTCCTCTTCTGTTCATGTCTGTGCTGTTAACCCTTTGTCTTACCCTCTCTGCTGTGTAGCTCTGCTGCAAGACCTTCTTTCGACTGAGGAATGTACGGAACCACATCCGCACCCATGACTCCAAGTTGTACAAATGCCGGAGCTGCATCGTTGCCGGTTCCTGAGGCAGCTGGAGGGTCCACTCAAGCAGCGAGACTGAGGTGGGTGAAAGTGACACTTATCAAGGAGCTAGACATAACTGAAAAGCTAATATGCTTCATACTTGGTTTGCACATTTGTCATCTTGTGTGATGCGGTCTAAAAGTTAAGCTTTAATTGTTGAGAGCATGCAAATGAGCGTACAGTCTGCTGTCACTCTTCAAACTTCTTGCAGAAGGAGCTGTCGATACGCTCCAGTGCATTACAGTGCATCACAGGTGTTCAACATCTGCATTAATTTTTACGCCTCTGCGTGGGTCTGTCCATCCCATTCTCATAAATGATATCTCAGGAGCGCCTTGAGGGAATTTCTTCAAATTTGGCACAACCGTCCACTTGGACTCAAGGATGAATTGATTAGAATTTGGTTGCCAAAGGTCAAGAATTGATGCAGTAATTATGACAAAACTTCTCCTGGGGTAATGTTTTTGACCATTATTAAACACCATAACTCAGGAGCAGAAGGGGAGATTGTGACCATATTTCACAGTTGGTTGGACACTGAATAAGTAACACTTTTGACTCAAAGGTCACTGTGACCTCAAATTAGGTTTTTAGCCATAAGAATTAATTGGGCGATTCCAGATTTCACACACATGTTGACTGGGATGACGCGATGATTTAACAAAAACTAGCACAGTACGGGCTTTCACTTCCTGCCTCATTCTGAATTTCGAGCATCATCTTAATAATGTGACTGCAAACAACGTATTGGAGCGCGCCGAGCTAATCGTGAGCCTGTGAGTGAATGAGTTTCATCTACAGAGGCGTAGATGAAACTAGAGGCTTTGCATCTAAAACTGCCAGGAGAAAACGAAAACATTTTATGTAGCTACACTCTATAAGAATCCATCTTTACGTAGTAATCAAGTACATGTGTACCTGTTTAGCCAGGTTACATCTATGATAATCCTTCATTAATCAGTTCAACAAGGTATATTCACTGGAATCGTACATATGTATCATCAATATGGTGATAACTTCAATTTAGTCAAAGAAATACATTTTTATTCAATTCCTTCCAAGTATTCACTACATGTATTATGAGTCTGGACAGACATGGAGGTAAACTGCAACTTGACTGGTTGGCGGAGGAGGACAACTGCAGGGCGGTACGTCTAGTTCTTTGGAGTGCTTTGTCTGTTTCTTAACACTACTGTTTATTTTCCAGGATGAAGGCTGTCAGTGTCTGACACCAGCGAACAGACTGAAGCCAGAGGCACATGATCGATCAGCAGCTTGTACATAATGCATCCGTCACACACGAGCACAACGGTCTGTGGAAAGGCATGATTACTCTGATTCTAATCATTGCCATCGTCAATGATTGCTGATGTTATTTAAATAAACAAACCAACATTGCTGGTCCTGTTTGCGTATCCGTAGCTACAGAAGGTTAAACTTGAACATTATACTCAGGGGGTGGGGAATGTGATGCCACAGTATAAAGTGATTTAACGTCACGGTTGTGTATAAAATGAAGTGTAAAGTGATTGTTATAACTATTACTGCTACTTATTGTTATCATTATTTTTCTATGTATAGATGAATTTTGAGTGCACTTATATCATAGCTGATGTTGTAAACCTAAGAAGTGGTGAAACTGAAGGTTCGGAGTCCACGGCCGGAGTACTTGAAGTGATGCAAGCGCTGGAGGAAATACTTGAAGTTGGGTGTTTCAGTGGGTCTTTGTCCTTTGGTGTGCTTACTTTTAAATGCCTCGACTAGTCTGTCCCTCCTTCTGTATTGATCTGCTAGTCTCTCATAGTCCATGAGTCGGGGATTTAACTCTGGGCTGGTATGGTGACTCCACTGCATGTGTATTTGCAGGCCGTTTGTAGTCCACTGTCTTTTCTAAGGCTGCCAATTTTGAAAAAGGGAAATGTGTCTGTCTCATTTTTAATGTGAATTTCTGTATAGTATCAACACAACTGTGTGATTACAGATGTTTTATTGATTTCCTCTTCCACTTTAATCAAAGACAAGACACTGCGTCTCGTACTTCAAATTCCCCTCCTACTGAATAAATGCAATGTGTTCACATAAAGAGATGTTTATGTTTCACAAATTGATTTTAGAAATAAATGAGCTGCCTCTTGCTATCTGTTAAAAGACTGAATAAATTTTTGCTTTTTAATTTTGTTCTTGCTTTAATTGCATTTTTTTATTTGTACTGTAGCTGTAAGTGAAAGAAACACAGGGCAGCGTAGTAGGGTGACAAATTTAAATAGGATTGTTTTCATGATTTAAACTGAGACAAATTATAGAGTTGGCAGTTGTTTTCCAGAAAAAATGTCGTTGCCAAAATTGACCATAACTTTCTTCCTAACTTAGTAACAGTAGGTGTCCCCTTTTCATATATATAATCTCATATACAGGAGTAGAGATGAAAGAATTAGTAAAGTATTTGAGTATTTGCTTTTCTCTGTTATGGAATATTAAATTGAATTAGCACATTAATAGATAATGAGAGCACTACATTTATCCAGTCAGGAGGAGGATGAGGAGTTCTGTCTGGAGAGGTCGTGATCCAGGAGGAATGAGGAAGAGCTTTAGACATGAATAATGTCTTTGCATCCTTTCTGACTGACTCATCTGTAGCAAAAATGGAGGTCTTTGTATTATCATGTGCAGCAAGACGAGATGAAATACAGGCTCATGTTCAACCAATGTTAGATGAATCTGATGATCTCTGGGGGACATTTGAAACAAGAAAGGTACAACAATGATAGGTAGTAAGTAATACTATCGGTAATAGTATTAGGATACAAGGAAGAAAAAACAATAGCAATATTTATTATTATTTATTATTTTTAAAAAGTATGAAAAGCAGTGAAATATAGCATTTTGAGGTGTGGAATGAAGTAGTAATAGATGTAAAATATGGTATTAAAGCACAGAATGTGTGAAAATTAAGGTTATTTAATAAATGCAATGAAATATACGGCATGTCCAGGAATTTGAGGAAACGTGTGTAGGTGTGCATCATTCACCTAAAACAAATGTATTCAAATTGTATATCTAAATCACATGTATGGGTAAGAAAATGACATTTTCACATTTGCATTTTGTCCTGATGTCATTAATATTAGCATAATAAAACATTGAAGGGTGGAGGGCCAGATCAGAAATAGTGCAAAAATAATATATAGTTCAGATAAATCCAAGCATCGTGGATCGTATGGATGGTGCAGGAAGCTGTCGGAGACTGTGTGTGATTGGGGAGGATTTGATATGCCGTCAGTACAAAAGAGCATTTAAAGTAGGGGTGAGCTGGAGGCTGAAGGGGCTGCAAGGAGTAATAGCTCAGTATGGAGGGTGGGAGGTGTTGTCTTAGATGGAGTTCAAGTAAAATCTCATCCTCCCTCAGTAAGTGTCTCTGCACTCTGCAGTCTGTACTCACTTGTTTATCCCACCTGCCTCTCTATAGAGTGAAATTAGTCTCATTACTGGTGACAGATAGCGTGATTCATGAATAAATGAATGAATAAATGTAGTATTCTATTTCAACACATCATTTTTTGCTTCTTGTGCATATAAATGTCTAAACCAAATTTTATAGCAAAAAGTAGAATCTGCACACTGCGTTTTGCTCCCATAATCATTTATTTATCATTTATTTATATGCATTGTTGCTGTGCAAAGTTTCAATCAGTCAGATCCTCATTTGCCTGCTTGGTGTTTGGAGTTCTTTGGATTTGTGTACTTTTGTACCTCCAGTTAAAACCACTTTTTAGATGTCTTTTTAAATTTTCTTTGCATTTACTTACAGATGAAATAAAATCTGCACACATGAATCACGTGACAGGTTACAATTGTGTGTGGAGTTTTGAAACTCGTTTAACATCCTGTGATCCACAAATGCATGTTTTGTTTAAGTGCTGGTGGCTATAAATGAATACAACTAAATACAAATAAATACAACTTTCATAAAGCTTTTTAGACATATATATGCACAGGAAGTTGTTAGATATACATACATGCAATACTTGACATTTATTTAGATTAAGTTGTATTTTCTTTGTGATATGAGAATGCATTCACAAATTCCCATACACATTTGTACTGATTGCTAAGAACAAATCAGAAATAATGCAAAAAATATATATAGTTAAGGATGAAAATGGGAAAAGTAGCCCAGGATGGTTCGTATGGATGGTGCAGACATCCAAAGCTGATGGAGACTCTGTGCTAGAGGACACATGTTGAAACTTTAGCATTTGCACAACTGTCTTTGAGGCTCTGCAGCTGAATTCTAGCTCTAACAAGCTGTGAAGTGAACCAGTCAAAGGAGAATTTTTCAGCTAAGAAATCTCACTGGGGTGTTTGCTGTAATGAGAATGCTCATCAAACCAGACAGACAGAGGAAGCAGGGACTTCTTTGTTCACTCTGCGTTCACACTCAGCAAACAGCACCACGATTCACATTCATACATAAAACATATGTTTCTGAATCTTATTTATTCTCTGATTTCAAGTGAATGAACAGCCCTTTTGCTATATATCATAACCTCATCCAGCTGACGGTCTGCTTTGGTGCGTCTCTGAAATAAAAAAACGTGTTGCTTCATTAAACCAACAGTACCCAAACCTGACACTAGATGACAGCCTACACTAGTGGATTACAATGGCTGCTCGGTAACAATAAGAATACTATGCAAAATGGTTCCAGCGATATCAACCCCTCCAGACACCCCCAATGTGGAGTATCTGAGAGCCAGGGGAAAAATTGGAAGTTAATTTATTTATAGAGCACAAAACAACAAATATTGACTCAAGAGATAGAATGATATGATTATTTTGTGAGTGGAGACCCTTCCATGACTTCTGGCTAGGCATAAATATAAAAATATGTATTGCCTTCATGTACTTACATTTAATTATCCCTAAAAGCAGGATAAGCATCACAGTGATAATTATAAAAACTGCAAAAAAGGGTTAATGATTGTGGTTTAAGCGCCTTTGAATCACTCTGTCTTTGAGTGATCAATACACAAAGGGGATATTACTAGAATGACACTGCTTGTGCATAATGAAAATTAATATAGTGTGTCTGTGTTTGCATTAAAAACAAAGTATGCTGATGTTAACCCCACAATACCATTAGCTTCAGTATCTGTTGCAGCTTATTATAGAGTAGAACTCTCGGGGCCTTCACGCAGCAGCATTAATCGGGGGCCTTGGTATAGTTTTTCAGACTCATAACCAACAGGGCTTACTTGGGTTACCCTTGTCCCACCAGCGACTGCATATGTAGGCTTATGTGAGTTTAGGGAGCCATGGAGAGTACGCCCAGGAACAGCTGACAATTTATGCTAGTGGGGCCCCCACATTCTCAGAGAGAGAGAGAGAAGAGGGGGTAGGGAGGAATGGGGGAGAAGGAGAGAAGACAGGAGAGAGGAGGAAAAAGAAGGGGGGAAGGAGAGGATGGAAAGGGTAAGGAGTGAGGACGAGTGGGGGCAGAGCAGACCTGGTGAGAGAAAGAGAGAGAGAGAGAGAAAAACGGGGGGGAGAGAGGGAAAGGGAGGCTGTCTTGTTTGTAGCTTGTCAGCAATTGCTTGAGACAAGCTTCCCCTCCATGTGTGAAAGCTACTTGGCAGGAATGCTTGGGTTGTACCAAGTGCAGCCAGGCGAGAGGGGGGTTCCACGAGAGGAACAGACCCGGATTGAGGAGCCAGTGTGTGGCTGAAGTAATCCTTCGGCGGTGTCGGCTCTGGCTCTTTGATGTTGTATCTTTGTGGATGTGTGTGTGTGTGGGGAGAGGAGAGCAGAGGAGGGGAGGGAGGGAGCGGTGTGTGGGTGTGAATGGGGCAGGAGAGAGCGTTCTGTATGGATATGTGCTCTCTCTCTCTCTCCCCAGCAGCAACAAAAGAGAGGGAATGAGACACCCCCCCCCACACACACACACACACTCCCCCCCTCCCCTGCTCTCAAGAGAAAGAAAGCAAAAAAAAAAGGACAAGAAGATGATGAAACCTGAAGTGGTCCTGCAGTGTGAATTGTGTGTGCATGCGTGCATACACACGCACAGATGCTCATATGTGCATCTGCATATTTGTCTGCGTGTGTGTGTCTCTGCATGCATGCCAGTGTGAATAGCTTCTCCAATTTAATCTGTTTACTAACAATCTGTGTGTATCCTGTTTGTGCTATTTATGTGTGTGTGTGTGTGTGTGTGTGTGTGTGTGTGTCGAGCTCCAGTCTGTGGGTGGGTTCCTCCATGCATTTGTCCCTGTGTGTTTGAGTGTGGTCATGTTATGTGTTTTCTCCCCAGTAGAGGCTGTTATTGTCCTAAAAATGTGCGTGTGTGTGTGTGTGTGTGTGTGTGTGTGTGTGTGTGTGTGTGTGTGTGTGTGTGTGCGTGCGCGTGTGTGTTTGCACAGGGTCAATCTCCAGTAGCCTGTTGCTTTCTGCTTCTGACTGCTCTCAGCTTCACATCAGGAGGAATGCAGACTGAGATGGATTCCTGCAGGATTCCTCTTCTCTGGCTTCATTATTCCCACTACCGCCGCTGAACTAACACACAAAAACACACACACACACACACACACACACACACACACACACACACACACATACACACACACACATTTGTGCTGGTTTGCTGACACAAAGGGGAATATTGTACAACCTAAACTGACTGGTCTTAATGATGAACGCGCATAACGAGCAGTTTTCTCATTTTCTCCCAGAACTTGAACAACTTTCTACTCTAAATTACTGAACTCTCCTCCAATTTCCTTCCCTTTCAACTCTCTCTCTCTCTCTCACTCATATTCTCACAAATGCACATTCTGCTGTTGGCAGTCACAGGGTTTTATTTCCACACTCATCCTTTATGTGTGTGTGTGTGAGTGTGTGTGTGTGTGTGTGTGTGTGTGTGTGTGTGTGTGTGTGTGTGTGTGTGTGAGTGTGTGTGTGTGTGTGTGAAGAAAGGCAGTAAAGTTTGAGAACGTCCAGTCAGCAGCAGTAGGCTACCGAAGCTGCAGCCTCTATATTACACAAGGAACTGAAAGCTCCTCTCATCCCTTCACCCGTGCTCATCATCTGTTTCCAGGGCTTGTGGTAAAAAAAAAAGAAAAAAGGAGGCCAAGAAATGGGATGCAATTTTAAATGAATTAGGCCGTGAAAAATGTTCAGGATGTCAAAATGCATTGGGGTGAAGGCGTTTATGTAATTGGAGCGCTTGGTTCGCTGGTATACAGCTTAAGAGAGGAAATTCTTTATTAGGGCCGCACACACGCAACCCGTAATGAGCACACACACAAATTCATGGGCTTACATATTTAATTTGTGCACGTATGCGTCGGTGCACACCTACGCTCACACCTGAGTGATGCGGTTGATGTACTCGACTGTGCTGACCTCATTTACATGTCCTCTTGAGGAGGTGTACTGTAAAGAAGGGAGGGGACAAGGCAGAAAGAAGAGAGATGAGGAGGGAGAGGATAGGAGAGAGGAGGAAAGGGGAATAGAGGACATAAGGGGAGAGGGGAGAAAAGAGTGGAGAGGTGAGGAGGAGAGAAGAAAGGAGAGGAAAGAAAAGGAAAAGAATGGAGAGAGAAAAGGAAAGGGGAATAGAATACATAAGAGGAGATGGGAAAAAGTGAGGAGATGACAGGAGAGGTGAGGAGGAGAGGAAAGAAAAGCAAAGGAAACAAGGAAAAGGAGAGGGGAGAGGAGAGGAGAGCAAAGGAGAGAAATGCTTAGTGAAGAGGTGATGTTAAAAGAAGAAGAGTTGTGCAATGTAACGTGAAATGAAGGGGAGGAAAGGCTGAGATGTGAGGAGAGGAGGGGAAAGGAAAGGAGAGAGGAGAGGATGAAAAGGAGAGGAAGTAAAGAGGGAAAAATGAAGGGGAGGGAAGGCTGAGAGGAGAGGAGAGGAGAGAGGAGAGGATGAAAAGGAGAGGAAGTAAAGAGGTAAAAATGAAGGGGAGGGAAGGCTGAGAGGAGAGGAGAGGAGAGAGGAGAGGGTGAAAAGAAGAGGAAGTAAAGAGGTAAAAATGAAAGAGAGGTACGGCAAAAGGAAGAGGGAGGGAATGATGAGAAAATAAGGCAGGGAAAGAGGAAGCGAGGGAGGGCGTTTTGGGAGGAGAAAAAGATGGGGTGTAAAAGGGTACATGAAAGAGAGGGAAAGTTGAAAGGTAAAGGGGGCGGAGAAATGAATGAAGACTGTGGCGAAGGAAGGCAGGGATGGAGAGAGGGAGGGAGGGAGGCTGGCGGAAGAGGGAGGGAGGGAGGGAGTGAAGGGAAAGGGAGGAGGGTTGATCTCTGGGGTTTGAAGCACATTAGTATTCATGGGGAAGAGGAGGCCACAGACAGCAGAGAAACAGAGGGACCAGACTGAGAGCAGCATACCACACACACAAACACACATGCACGCGCACACACACACACACACACACACACACACAAACATAAATACACTCACACTGAATGTAAGCACTCACACATCTCTCTGTATACATGTCCACACACACACACACGCACGCACGCACACGCACACACACACACACACACAGTGTATGTATTATATGGATTTAGATGCTACAGATGGCCTAACCACTCCTTGTGCTGGAACAATTGCGCTCCATCTTGTCTAATATCTCCAGGTTGCACACATTAATGTGTGTACAGGCCCTGAAAATCCTCCCCAGAGACGGTTTAGCGGTTCAGGCCTCTGAAACCGCACGCACTCCTGCTGGCCTCGGATCGAATCCCGCCTCAGAAGCGTCTCTCCTGTGTTTTCACCGCTTCGCATCCCTTTTCCTCCGTCAATAAAAGCAGAACATACCGGAGGGCTGTAGCTGACGTCCTCCTGCTTTGCCTTTTCCTTTTTAAAAAAGGAGACCTTAGCAGCTACCGTATCTACCTACAGAAGCGGAGATGAGCGAGGGACTGCAGGTGACTCATTTCGCGGTGGGAGAGAAGGGCTGGGCTGAGCTCTGGGGAGAGGGTGGAAGACAGCAAAGATTCCTATCGTGTTGGAGGCCACTTGCAAAACACCGCTGACGGTGGCAGGAGGAGAGCAGACAGAGGGAAGAGGAGGTGGAGGGAGAAACGCTCTCCGGGTGTTCTATTCTTAGTCTCTTCTCCTCAGACTTTGGGTGTACTTGTGTGTGTGTGTGTGTGTGTGTGTGTGTGTGTGTGTGTGAGCATGTGTGGGCAGGCAGGTGGTGTACAGCTGACAGTTGATTTGCTGTGACACCAGACACACTGGCTGCCTTGGACTCCCGTGGCCTAGATATCAGAGTCTCCTGGAAGCCCCTCACACTCTATTTCACACACACGCACACACACACACGCACACACACACACACACACACTTAATCACATGCACACACTCATCTGTGTCACTCTCTTTTCTTTCTCTTTTTTGCCTCTCTCTCTCTTTTAGACCTACATATCATTTTGTGATTGGCAAGCAGGTGGTCTCTACTGTATGTCCTTAAGGGTTTGAGGAAAAAAAAACTTAGCCTAGTAAAGATAACACCGGCAGCAAGGCAGCAAGGCGAGAGGAGGCAGAGAAAGAAAAGGGAGCTTGAGACAGAGGAGTGAGGAAACTGTGACAAGAGAGAGACAAACAGAGTGAGAAAAAAGAAAAAAGAGAGGAGTGACAGAGTGCAGGAAGCTGATAGAGAGAGCGATGGAGTGAGAGGAGAAGAAGAGAGTGAGATCCCATCATGTAAACAGTCTGAAGCACCGCATAGAGATGGAGGAGGCTGTTGCCATGGCGGCAGAGGCTGCATCCTTTTGTTAAAGATGTCACTCAGGGGGAATCAGGGCTAATGAGGAAGGACTTTGCGCGTGTGCACATGCAAGTGTTCAGTCAATGTGTATCTGAGCAACACGGCCTGCTGGTATTCATGACTATTGGTGGTATAATGCTTCCCACTTCAGGAAATAAAAAAATAAATACATTTGGAAGGATGATAGTGGAAAGTACAGTTGAGGGAGCGAGGAGGAGTGGGAAATTAAAAATAGAGGAGAGCTGAAGTCAAGCAGGGGTTACACAGCACATGTAGAGAAATGTCAATGTCATTGGGAAGAAGGGCGCGAGGCAGTGAACTACAAATGAATGTGTGTGCGTGTGTTTGTGTATGTCAGTGTGCCCGAGTGAACTCTATTGAGACTTAGGCAAGTGATGTGTGTGTGTGTGTGTGTGTGTGGGGTTTGGTGTGGCGCTGTGCTGCGTAGGTGGTTTGTTCTCTGTGCTCTTCATCTCACTGCAAATTAGTGAAGAATCAAAGGGAAACAGGTTTCATTTAATCTTACCCTCTCTGTCTCTCTTTCTTTTTCTCTTTTCCCTCTTTTGTCTCTCCGTCCTCGGCAAACAGCCTTGAGCCTCCCACAGAGTGAATGCAGACATCTGCCTGCACTTTCTCTCTCTCTCTCTCTCTGTCTCTCCATCTCTCCCTCTTTTTCTGTCTTAGAAGCAACACACAAAAAAGCACACACACACACACACACACACACACACACACACACACACACACACAGTGTATTTGTTTTGCTGTCAGCATCGTCATCAAAGAGAGTGAGAGAGGTCTTCGCGCCATTCTTCCATTCTACTCTGTTTCCCTCTCCTCACTCGTTCTTCCCTTCTGTTCCCCTCTAGCAGCCCTCTTTTTCCTGATCTTCCTCTCTTCTCCTCTCTTCCTCTGCCTTTATAGACAGGGATAAATAATTTGATCTGGAGGGTTTTGAAATTCCACCACTCTGAGAGGCGTGACGTTAATCTTTTATTATCTGCTCTCTCATTCTTCCTCTCCCTTTCTCTTCCATTCCTTTTTCTCCTTATCTCTCTACCAGACCCTCCCCCCCCCCCCCCTTCCTGCCTTTCCCCAAGCCCGTCCTTGCAGTATTCTAATGATTCATATTTCACATCCACTGCCTTTTCATTTAGCCTGTCTACACCGCTTCAGGGACAGCTACTCACGATCTTAATTGACTGAGGAGACAGAGGGGCTGGGTAGGTGGCAGAGGTAGAGCCACCATCCAACCCCCCACCATGCACAAACAAGGGTGAAACGGAGAAAGACGCGAGCACACACACACATATATTCTCTCTCCGCCATCCACGCATTGGAATAAAAACACATCAATGCATGGGCAGGCATGCAGATTTGAGCGCCGTGGTAATTAAGCCGTTGATTTTTCTGAGGGTCAAGGGAGTGACGCAGGAAAGCAGAGCAGAAATGATGATGTGAAGGAAAGGATGCTCAGATGAGGAGAAATGAGAGGAATCACTCCCTCCCTTTCTCACCTCTCTCTCTCCATCTCTGCCTCTCTCCTCCTCTCTCTGTCTCTGTACACCCCCCCACCCTCCCACCCAACCCACCCCCAACCCATCTCTCTGTCTGTCTGTGCCTCTCTTTGATCTCAGCCTCTGTCCCACACTGCATATTAAGATGCCCGGGCCCCTGTTTGGTATTCTGAGGCGGGCACCGGGATGCCAGTCTCCATATCCTCTCCTCGCTTCTCTCTGAAAGAGAGCAAAAAACCCTCTGTCTGTCTCAAGATGCTTATCCCGCTAAATGGGTCTGAAATAGCTGGAGAACAGGGCGGGGGAGCGGTGGTGGCGGCAGGGTAGAGAAGAAGAGAGATGCATGGCGGGGGAGAGGGCGGTAAGGGGAAGTATTAGACACACCACAGACGGGTGGTGGGGGGAGGAGTGGGAAGGGAAGGGAAGCGGGGTAAGGGAAGAGAGGCAGAGTGATGGGGCTGATTTTAGCTGAGAGGATAATTAAACGCTATTATCACAATGGGCCAGTAATACAGCTAGCTTGTACATAGAGAAGCCAGCCCTCCCATGTTTGCCTCACTAAAAGGAGGGAGGACGGAATGAGGGAGGAGGGAGGGTGGAGGAGAGGGAAGCACAGATTAATAGGCAGAGGAAGAGCAAGAGAAACAGAGAGAGAGAAAGACAGAGAGGCATGGAGGGGGAGAGAGAGAGCAAGAGAGAGAGCGAGAGGGAGACGGTAAAACAGGCAAACAGAATTAGAATGGGAGAGTGAGTGGGAGAGTTTAGTGGTGGGGTGATTGCTCAATGTTTGGGATTAGCATGACTCTCTCACCCACTCTCTCTCTCTGTCTCTCTCTCTCTCGCCGTATATCTCTCTTTTTCTTTCTCTTTCTCTCCCTCTCCTTCTATAAGCCCTGGGGATGGCACAGCTTTAGTTAAACTGCTCTATTAAACGGCGCCTGCTGAGAAAATCAAATTATAACTTCCTTTAATCAGCGAGTATCAGTGGCCCACACAGGAGCAGCCGGCTCTGACAGCACAGAGAGAGAGAGAGAGAGAGAGAGAGAGAGAGAGAGAGAGAGAGAGAGAGAGAGAGAGAGAGAGAGAAGGAGACTGTGACTGGAGACCTGAGGGAGGCCGATATGAACCTGTCTCCCGTCTGCTTTGGTTCCCATGGCAACAAGATAGAGTGAGGGGGAATATGGGTTGTGGAATGTCTGCATCTATCGTTTCCTCTCGGTAAGCATTCATACACAAAGATAGGAGAGAGGAAGAGAATACGCTCAGTGAGTCAGGGTGTTCTTCTGTTTGGGTGGCGTCTGACGGTGGCTACACACTCACAACTATTGTCTTATATGTCCCCATGTCTGCTCGGCCCTGAGCAGTGGTGGAAAGTAACTAAATACATTTACTGAAGTATTTAAGTACAATTTAGAGGTATACTACCAGAGGGAAATATTGTAATTTTTACTCCCCTACAGCTTTAATCACAAGTTACCTTCCCAATTAAGATCCTACACTAAAAAACACATTATAAGATTATAAAATACAATGTATTTTTATAGATTAAACCAGTGGTTCCCAACTTTTTTGGCCGGTGATCTTTTACAACAAAACTTGGGGCCCCTTGTCATGTTTCTAACCCCATCTCCTAGAAATTATGTCCATATATTTCTAAATTGTTTTCCAAATTATGTTCACAGGCAACCTGTTTTTTTGTTTTTTGGGTGAATGAAGCATTACATTAATGAACCAAACTGGAGTCACAAGTAGGTGGTTGGCAGCCTTAAAAAAACCCAGGACTGTGACACCAGACACCAGGTTTACATCCTGCTTTCCATCCGTGGTTAGGTTTAGGCAACGAAAGCACTTTGGTTAAGATTATGGAAAGATCGTGGTTTCGCTTAAATGTTAATAACCACGTTGTGTCTTGTTATTCCAGTCACTGTGGACTGACTTGTATTAAACTAGACCACAATCTTTCCCTAACCTTAACCAAGTGCCCTGAGTGCTTAAACATAACCACCAAAGTTTAATAATGCTGTAGTCACTACAAGTGGTATTTCAAGATTTCAAATAAAAAGTCGTCAGTGAGCATTTTACTGGTAAGTTCAGTATCAACATTTTTGCAAGTTGCCAGATACGTTAACGTTTCCTCTTTATGTTAATAGAAAATATCATCCGGCCACCACTATGTTTCCTTCAAAACGTATTTGCTGTTGCAAATTAGTATATAAATGTAATTTCTAGGAGACAGGGCTGCAGGGCTGCTGTTTCATATGTCTGTGAGTTATTAGCAGTTCCACCAAAGAGACATTTCGCCCCTAAACTTCTCAAATGGTTTAATTGTAATAATTGTTCCAGACCCAATGAGGTTTTGAATATAACAAATAAGTCCAAAAAGTAAATACTGATTTGTGTAAGAGGACTTTTTCATCTTTACTTCATTAATTATCTCACGACCCTTCAGATTTATCTTGTGTCCCTTTGGAGGAGCCCTACCACTATGCTGGGAACCACTCCACCTCAACCAGCAATAACAGTAAAATGTATCAGTATCAACAATATTATAGTGTATTAATATATTGTACTACTACTGTGTACTTTACTTTTGATACTTTAAGTACATTTAGCTGCATACTTCCATACTTTTACTTAGGTTGGATTTTAAATATAGAGATTTTACTTGTAGTGGAGTGTTTTTACATTGTTATATTGGTACTTTTACTTAAGTGAAGGACCTGACTACTTCCTCCTCAGGACCTGAGCTTAGTTTCTGTTTTCGCTGTAAAGGCCTCAGCCATATAAGCATAATAGACTCGTGCAGTCATAAATCCTTCTCGTTAGGAGGCGATCTAATCGCTCTTGCCTCTGATTAGTCATTAACAGTCCAGTTAGTGAAATGGTGAGACGCAGGTGGGTGGGCAACTGCTTAGATCTCCAGGGCCTGCCATGACTCGTTAATGATCGGTTAATTAACACTGTTTCAGTCCTCTGGCTTGTTTACACTCACCTGCCATGGGGAAGAGTCAGAAAACACTGCTGCAGGGGACAGTAAACAAGGGGAGGAGGGGAAAAGCTGGCAGGGCAGAAGGGAGGAAATGATGTTGAAACTTATAATTGAATCCACTCTTTATGTCTGAAGTTCAACTTCATCAAGACCGATACAAAGATAGACTGAGTGTCTAGAAAAGAGCAGGGCTGGTGGTGAAAGAGAAGAGAATACAATAGAGTAGAATAAGCCAAGTGGTAGCATCTCAGTGCATCAACCATCATTAGGGCTCCGCGAGGCAGTGCTTGTCTCTGTTACTCATAGCAACACTGCATACCATGATAATAGGCTGACTGATGATTGGTCAGGCTGCCACACTCTGGTAAGTGACCTCACCGCTGTGCGAGTGAGCTCACTGTCTCAGTATTTTGATAACCCAGCCAGTCCTGGCGTTCTTCGCAGCACCAGGCCTGTAATGAACAAACCTGAACACCACCAGCCTGTCCTGATGCAGGCCAACACACGCGCCCTGAAAATACAGTACACACCCCCCTTCCCCGAACCTGCCATGCATCCCGGTCTACATGCTAATTCATCAGAGTTACTGTCTTTATCAACAAAATGTGTCACACCTTCAACCCACCGCCTCATCCCTCCTCTCTGCATCTCCAGTGTGTCTCCCCAGCATAAGACTGTTTATCGAAGCTTTAAATAATGCAGATGGTAATATGATAAGTGAACAGTCAATGTTGGTGTCCTGCTTAAACACACACACACACACACACACACACACACACATACATACACAAACACAGATGATACACACACACCCACGCATGCAGGCAGACAGATGGGCAAACACACACCCAGCATTGTTTTAATGTAACATTGGGCAGAATCTGGATTTTGTTTTTCCCGTCTCCAAACTATTCTGGGTTAGTCATGCCAGAGAGTTGCAGTGCTGGAGAGCCAGAACATCGACCTGAAGAGCTTTGCTAGTGTGCATGTCTAATGCAACCCAGTCTGGGAATACTGCCAGTCTACTGTTACTCCACCAGTGGGGTTTATCATACGCACATGCACACACCCACACACTTACACACACAGAACCAGAGAGGAAGGGAGTGTATGTGTTTATGTGTGTGTGAGAGAGACGGAAAGAGAGACAGAGCTGTGTGGTGTGTCACTGATCTCTGCTAGCATGCACAAACATGTCCCACGTAGCCATGGCCTGCTTGTCAAAAGTCACAAATATGCAGCTCTCATCCCCACAAACTTGTGTCCGACGTACAGCACGCCCACCGTGCTCATTGCCGTAAAAGGCTTCAATGTTGCTGTTGCTCTACAGCCATGTATGAGATATGCAGAGAGACATATGGCAACACACCTAACAAGAAAGACAGAAAGAAAGAAAGAAAGAAAAAAGTCAGCAGAGTCTCAAACAAACCAGATAAATAATTTAAGCAAAAATCCAGTGAGCTTCAGCTTCTAAAATGTGAGTATTTGTTGGTTTTCGTAGTCCACTGTGATTGTAAATCCCTTGGGTTTTGGACCATTGGTCTGTTTGGACACTGTGATGGACATTTTACACCATTTTCTGACATTGTGTATACCAAACGATTAATCAAGAGAAAATGATTTTCATGTTTAGTCATTAAAGAAAATAACAGTTAGTTTCTAGCCTTAAATGATGCAAGTATCGAGCACAAAACATGCACCCCAACAACTTTTGAGTGTGCCATCCTATCTCTGTGTCCACTTCCAAATCTGCTCTTGCTATGGGCCTATTTCCAGCTATTTGGGCATTTTGAAGATTGTGAGGAACAGATGCCTTGTTACTAACTTAAATCTAGTGACTCAACTCCTCTTAAAAACTCAAAAGATATAATACAGATTCATGATTCTGTCCTTGTACGTTAAAAACCGAGTCCTCACCCTCAAACATAGAGAAGAATGTTTTCAATTTCAAAAACATCTTCACTTTGAGAGTCTAAATCAGTTCTCAGAGAAGTACAGGAACACACACACACACAATCAGGCCAGCTAATAATGTGTGCACTTAAACACCAATTCATTCAATCCCCAGTTGTCATGATTATACATTTGGGTTGGATTTGAAATGTATCTTGATTAAATATTGAGAAGGACCACTCTCACGTTGCATGTCCTTAATGTTTCACTTTTCCTCTGAGGCTTGTGATAGTCTGATGACTGTGTGTGTGTGGGAGTGTGCTGTAGCAGAGCATAATTTTATTTTTCAAGTGGCATCAGTGACATATTTTTTAATGTCATTAGTTACTTTGCGCCATGAACACTATTAAAACTGGATTGCACTGAAATAACCCTGCTTAAAGAAAAGGAATGGAGGGCGAAGTAGTGATAAACTTGAGAAATCTTCTTTGATAATTGTTGTATCTTCATTGTTTTACCTCTTGAAACATTAAATGGGTAAACCACGTGAATCACCAATGAAGACAACCTCTCATTGATATAAACTGGGTGGACCAATTTAGAAACATCTTCTGTATAAAGCTATACATGTACATGTATACATGTTCACATATACTATATGTAAATCTGTATATGTATGTATGTAAAAACAATATTTCTCTTGATGTATTAATGTAAACGCTTACAGGACTTCTCTGCATTAAAGACATTTTTTTCTTCTTTCTTTCACCATTCTTTTGTTTTTTATTTTGCATCACTACAACCACAACTGTAAACATGTGAGGATTTGGAGGTTATGAGCCCAGCTGTTCTATAATCAATGAAGTAACTTGTTGATAATAAAGTACAAAAACTGATACTAAAAATGTGTTTGTAAGTGTAACCAGATTTACACATACATTAATGGTGAGTTTACTGGGGGACAGCCTCTGCAACACTGACAACATTTCATATCTTCTGACACTCTGAAAGGGCCTTTGTCAAGTGTGGAAAAAATAACTCCTGGTGATGTCACCAGGAGTCAGAAACTAGAGGTGTGGAGGTTGAAAAGATTGTTGCATTATGGGAAATGTAGGATGGAGGGTTTTTTGAACCCCTACTGTTGGCCAAAAAAACCTGGATATTGCAGCCAATTGCTACTTTGATTTATACTTTTTCCCCTTTCTTTCTCTTGTGAGTCCCCCAACTTTATGAAAGTGCAATATTAAATGGCTGTACTCCTTTAATACAAATGCAGATCTAGCTAAGTAACTGCATCTTTTTAAAAACACCAAGACACTTTAATACAACTGCTGCTAAATTGACAGCTTTGTAAGGGAGAAAAACATCTTACAAAAAATAACCAGAATGTTAATTCCACAAATGGTTAAATATCAGCAGTGACAGTAACACCAGGCTGCAACTAACAATATTTTTTTTGCCAATTCTTTTCTTGATGAATTGATTAATAATTCGATCTATATTATCAGAAGATACTGAAAAACTGTCCAAAACCGGCATGGTATTGGGTTCACTATCACATAAGACAAATAAAAGCAGCAAAGTCTCACTATTGAGAAGCTGGCACTGGAGATGTTTGGCAATTTTGGTTGAAAAATGATTTCCAACGATTAACGGATTACCAAAATAGTTGCCGATTATTATAATGTCGATCAGCTAATCAATTAATCGACTGATGGTTTCCGCTCCTTATCCTATGAGAACTTCCACAAGTGTGATGCCGAACTACTCCGAAGTTCTTTCATAAGTGGAAGTTCGTGGTCGCCTCAAAGACACACAAGATACAAGATAAAAACACAACATTTTAAACCACAGTTTCGGTGAGTTTGTCCTCCTTATCTTATATCTTATATCTTATGTCTGGTGTTTACCGTGTTACATGGAGCGGACATTGGTGTCTCTCTGCTGTCCGACAGTAACATTCTCACTGGCACACAGACCTGACCTAGAATTGCTACTTAGAATTCGGGCTAAACCATCGCGCTGGAACGGAGGGGGGGTGAGAGAGACGACAGGAAATCTTGACTGGGATGTAATGGAGTAGGACCACTGGAAAGCTCGGGCGAAAGGGGGGAGACACATTTCTATTTTATAATGTTACCGTGATAATGTTGTGATTTGATAAGTGCACGGTATGAATCGGTCGTTCGAGGAAAACGGGAATTAAGCTAACATTCCAGGTGAGTGTTGTTTTTCACAAATCCAGGTGGAAAGTGTCTGTACCACAGCTCGCCTCCTGGCAACGGGCACACGCGGGTCCTCCTCCCGGGGACATCTCACTCCGGTATCCGTTCTTCTCTGCCTCTGTCCCCGAAGGCTGGCTAGCAAACCCACGTCGTGTCTGGCCTGGCAGACAGTGAGCGCCCCTTCAACCGTGAATGCAGAGTTTTTTTCCAGAGCACCAAAAGCGGATTATTCACGATGTTTTCAGCATGGTGTAAAACCCGCGGAGAAATATTGGTTTTTACCCCATTATACTGGAGGACCGCCCGTGCTTCGTGAAAATGAAAAAAGGATACAATGCAGCATGCATGTTCTGCATTCTTCGGGAGTACCACACCGCTGGTATTGTATTTACTTTATTAAAAATGTGTTTGATATGATTTACAAACGCGTAGCGAGATTATAGGCCTCGGCTGCTGATTGTGTCGGCCAGCCCTATCATCTGCCGAGCGATTTAATTGTTACATTGTTAACGGAGCTAGCAGAACTTGAAAATGAACGTTTGCTTAAGGAGGGCCTGAATTGTTTTATTAACAGACAAAGCCGTGAAATGAAGCCCGTTTTGTATGTGTTTTTTTTGTGTGCTTGTGGCCGACGTCGTTGTTCTCGCTCTCAGCCGCCGTCCAGTGCCTCCCTCTTCGGGGAAGACTTTGTTTGCGCTGGCCGACGCTCCATGAATGCAAGCGCTGAAGTCCTCCCTTCCCCCCCAGTTCTCTGGCGAAACAGGAACAACTTCTTTTAGGAAAAAGAAAAAAAAGTTCCTGGAGTTTCAAGCGCCATGGAATTACTTTGTCCGCCAAGAGTTGTCCAGTGAGGCGCTGAGATTTCAGGGGGGAAGTCTAGTCTATGTAGTTGTTGTGTGCTTTACGTTTATTTGCAGAGTTTTAGGTTTGTAGAGGTCTGTGTATATTTTAGGGGCGACTTCCTCGAGTAGGCCCGTTTGTGAGTAACTTGTGTGGCATTGTGCTGTGTTACCTTGGCAAGACCAGAGAGCTAAAGATGGCAAAGAATGTGTTCAGTGTTTTTAGTTTTGCCAATCTTTTTTAACTCGACTTGTGAGTGAAAAAAATCCACAGGTCCTATAGTGTAAAAATGTTTAGTAAAAGACATCTGATACCTGGGGAATTTTGTGAATTTACTCCCATAGTGACTAAAGCCTTAACTTGTTACCTTTCATGGGTTTATTTAGTATGTGTCCCCAAGTCATTTCTTTTCCTCTTTATAAGAGGTTTTGCAAGGAGTCAAATACCCAATAAATGTGTATCCAGCAACATATTGGCATAATGTTGTTTTCTCCCTCATAATTGCAAAGAGAAAATCTCAGCGGCTTTTGTGCTTTGTTGCAGTTTGCCTTCTAGTCCTTTTTAGCTGATTCTGTTATCCAGAGCGACTTCTGACTTTGCAGGTCGGGGTTCAGGGTCTTGTCCAAGATCCGTTTTGAAGCATACCTGCCAGTTGCTGAGATTGAACTGCAGACCTTCCTGTTACAGGACTCTGGTCTCTTCAATTGCTAGGCAACACTGCTGTCTGCCATGAACGTGTATCTGTTGCACAGTCTTGAAGCGGTTTCATATTTATCATTCTGTGGTCACTACTTAGACCTTATTTTGTTTGCATTGTTAAGGTGTAAAAAAAGTCACTTTTTCGCTCCCACAGTTGACATTTAGAAGAAGGACGAAGTCCTCACGGATGCAAAGAAGCAAGAAATCTCTTGATAGAGTATCATATGCTGTCTTGTAGTCCCCTATGTGTACACCGGTCGATAACTGAAGTATAAATGAGTGTCTGGGTTAAAAAGGCAAGTATACACTGTTCCTGTAGCCCCTAATGACCTAAGCTTTGCACCGGTTATGTGTTTGCTACATGTTGGTCTTGTCAACATGAGCGTCTGAGTGCTTTTCCTTGCCATTTCGCCTGTTTGTGTTTCACCCGATGAGCAAAGTTCTCTCCCTCTGTTCCAGGTGTGAATGACTTGTGGCTGTAGGGTGTTGTGAGTGGGCCAGGTTCCTGCACAGCCTCCGTGGCTGACTGGGAGGAGTCGAGTGGAGAGCAGACATCAGTGCCCAGGGGACCTGAGACCTGGTTCTCCATATGAGGCCCTGCTGAAAGGGCAGGGGGGCTTCTGAGGTAACCCAGCTTTTTTTATTGTGTCACACTTCAGCACACAGTTTCTTTCATACATACACATCTCCACTCACTCAACATGTGAGCCATGTGTGAAATCACTCCCAATTTTACTATATAGTGCACTATATTTACTGTCCACCATTTTATTTGAGAGTAAATTTATCAGAATCAGCTTTATTGGCCAGGTACTTTTACACATACAAGGAATTTGACTCTGTTTTTTCGTTGCTCTCAATGTACATGTACAGAATTAGACATACATACAGCTAAAAACAAGGACAACAAGCTCGCCATTGTAACATTATCATTAAACTGCTATATACAATATAGATATATATTTGTAGGCAGTAAGACAATAGTGCAATGGTGCAGAGTGCAAAGGGTGCTGAAATAAATTTGATTAATGTAACAGGTTGCTATATATATATATGAGGTAGGTGGATATGACTGTATATAAAGTATTCACAGCATGCGTGATGATATTTACATGTTAAAAAAACTATTTAACCAATGAGAATATATAATTTACAGGTACAGTGGATGTTTGTGTCACCAGAGTGATGGCCTGTGGGTAGAAACTGTTCTTGTGTCTGCTCTTTGTAGTGCCCTTAAATGTAATGAAAAAATGCAGTGTCTATGGCATGTACAACACTTTCTGCTAACAATCCAACAAGGCAATGCGTCACATTTTATAGATTATAAATCAGTGACGATGCAAAAATGACGATTCGTAAATGTTCGCTCACTATAGAGTAAAATAGTGAGTTTCTTATATGCAGGGAGTAGTGAATGAGTGAACGAGATAGTGATTTCAGACACAGTCATGGTGTAGCAGTAAAGCAAGTATTTGTTTTCACCATACTTACGACTAAATAAAACAAAAATGAAAAAGAATGAGACATGTTTGGCCGCTTTTCCTCGCTAGCATTTCATGCATTTTCCTGACTATAATGTTGTTTTGGTTTTTAAACCTAAGACCAACATTTGTTACGTTATCAGGCATGACAGCAAACACTTCTTTCTTGCACTCAAAGACTTAACTGGTGCCATAACTTGATAGCTTAACACTGCTCTGATGGAACAGTAACAAGCCAGGCACAGGCTCTTCCTAACATCGGTCAGTATCTCTTTGACATTTATCTATGGAGGTGCCCACATTGATAGCTGCATCCTAATGAGAGAGGCCTTGAATTGTAGAGGGGTTACTCGTGTACAACCGCTCTTGATGCTCAGGGAAGCGGCTTGAGGAAAAAGACTTCATAGCTGCACTGCTTTGGACTATCAGTGCGATGTTTGGTCTTATTCTCTGATCTGCACATGCTGAGGACACAACACGGTCAGGGTGCTTCTTCCCGTTCACACTGTTTATTTATCTGCTATCTAATCCGAAGCGTGTCAACCAAAAACCACAGAGAGGTGAAGGACGCAGGGAAATGGATATTGATTTAAAGTGGCAACGGATTTATTTTCTCCTCTGTGTATTGGCCTCTCATGTTTCCGTGCATTTGTTTGCTTCATGGGTTTTCTAATTAAAACTCGCAAGGCAAGGCTGGTGTTGTGTATGACATGGGGGGATGCGTTGGAGGGGCGGTATGTCTCATCGCCTGTGTAGTGGGTGGCAGGGGGCTCCCCTCCCCATTCATACAGTAGATTAGACCCAAGTGTGTCTGTTTTTTCTATTGCTTGAAATGTTTATTTTCATTCTGTTGCCTCATTCTCATCTATTTTTTTGTACTGGTTTGCTCATAAACTAAGGAATATTTAGATTTAGCAAAGAAACCCAACGGTTTCTCATTTACCTGGTTCTGACCAAGACGTCCCTCCATTCACAATTAATTAAAGAATTTAGTTCATCTGCTGGATGACTCCTACTAGTCAGGCCTCTATAGTATAGTAATTACGTATTATTCCCCAGGGAGCAGGAAAAATACAATTTGGTTTTTAAACATTATAGGTCTGCAAGTTTACATTCAACTCGTTTGGAAGTTTAGAGTGATGTTAAATTATTGCTGTAATGCAAAGGAAATTGAAACATTCAACATTACTGCTGAACTTAAACTGCTGTACATAAAACCATCATGTATAATTATGTACAGCCTACTTTTACATTTCCCACGAAACATGAAAATATGAAAATATAGTATAATACACAGAGAGAATTCAATTCCTTTTATTTGTTTTGTTTTTTTGTGCAAAATCTGCATTTGTTTCCCAGTTCCAAGAAACTATGGCTTGACAGAAGACACCTTTTCATTCCTCAGATAAAACTACTAGATTTAACTTACTGTTTGGGGACATTATATGAGCTTTGAAGTTGATGGCAGATGCGTGTTAAAATAAACATTTGATTTCTGGGTATATTGATTTATTGATTGTTGCAAATATTGCCCATTTTCCCCACCAGTAGCCACAGTGGGTAGTTGTCATGTCTTCCTTGTCAGTCAGAATAATAAGTAGTGATGTAACTGTCTGTATAAGATTATGACCACACAGTTTTATAAAGCTTTTAGACACAATATAATTAAAAGTATCTGTTACTCAGTTCATGCCATGCAGCATTTTCAGCAAGTACAACAATAAGTGCATCAGTTGTTTTCTTAATTTATTCATTTGTTCAAATTCTACGCTGACCAACATAGAGCGACCATCACTTAGAAACACAGTAAAGATAAATTACTATAATAAAGGAAATTGGCTACACAAGGCTGTAAGACGTCGTTTTAAAACAAATCTTTTGGGACCATAAGGACCTGCTTCTAGTAGTAAGTCTTTACAGCTTGGTGTGCCTCTCCAAACAGTTATAGCTGTAAATATGAATGTGTTTTTCTAATAGCTGCATTTAATATCCTTTTTAGTGTGGGAGGTCTCAGTCTCATACATGTGGTGGGATTGTTGCCCATACAGGATCCTCGGGGATGTGTCAGGCTGAGTCAGAATGTACCAATAATTCTGCTTTCATGTTTCTCTGCTGTGATTGACAGTTATTGCACAGACGGGCTGCTCCTCCCGCCTGGAGGGGAGGGGTCCTCTCAAACATGGCGTCTCTCAGGTGGAACCTGGGGGCCGCAGTGACCTACACTCACCTCAACTATCCATGCTAAAAGCTGCCGGCCAGGCTGAGGTCCTGTCCAGCTAACAGATTGACCATCGTCGCTAGTTAGCCTCGATTAATGTAGCACCATGACACAATGCTAACCAGCAGAGGTTTAGAGAGCAAACCACATTTTAAAGTCTGGTTTTCACAAGCCACTAAATTACACGCAGGCACTGTACAGTGATGGCACTCAGGAATAATCCGTATCTTTCTGCTGCAATCAGGCTGAAGTGTTAAAGTTGAGATTTTGGCCATTACACCTCTGGGGATTTTTATTTATCTATTGTTCTCTATGTGTTTCTCCAACAGGAAGAAAATGAGATTCCTGATATTCTCCTGTTTGTCAATTTACCGTAAAAGAGAGGGCATGGTTTTAATTTGAAGTCAGTTTTTTGAGCCAGTGATAAGCATCCATCAACTGTGTCAAATCTTAATTATCAAGTGTTCTTTGGCTCCACTGTCAGTGTAAATGAGAGGAAGCTTCTGGTATATTAAATCCTTTTATGTTCTTTTGGTTGAGCTCCTGATAAGTGATGCTGTATATATGTCGGTGCTTTGCAGAAAAGCTTTTATTGTGTTACATATTTGTAGTGGTTCGTTAACAAATGTAACTACAGACGGTGTATTGGTTAATATTGGATTTTATGTTGATATAACTGTCAGTGATAGTGGCTTGCAGCCATTTTGCCACCAGTTTGTTGACACCTCTGTAGTTTTATCTTTTCGCTGAGAGAACTACAAAACTGCATGAAGCGGATGTGAGCATTTCTCCCACTCAGCTGCTCCTAATTACAGTCTGATCAATTTGACATGAACAACTCACAAATGTAGTTAATTTCTTAATATCAGTCTATCACTATGGGTGACAATGAATAGGGACCTCCTAATACAATATGATATTGATCCCTAAGGATCTAATGCTACTACCTGTGATTAATGCTAATACCTGTGATTCCTTGAGTATTGTTATATATTCTGTAAAGTGTGTTGGGAATTTTGGTGTTTTCTGGTCTTTTTTTTAATTTGGATTATGTCGAGCAGATAATTAGAGGTGGTGTGTTGTCAGTGTTGTATCATAACAGAATTTACTGGGACTGTCTGGAGTTAACAGGTACCCTCCTTTCTGCTTCTACAGTGTTTAGTTCTGGATGGTGTCGAGGTTGATGTGCCCACATGTCGGTTGTTTTACTGCCATCGTTTGTTTTGTTCACTATAGTATTATTATGGGTCATGTCATTTCTTAAGATAGTGCCACACCTTGGATTTGAACTGCTCAAATATCATCTTTATTCTCCATGTTTTTGCTCACTGTTTATGAGCATAAGCAGACTGTTCAAATTTCTAGACAAAGTGTTTATGCCTCTCAATTTATCAGTTATTACCCATCCTTGAATGTAATGCAAAATAATGATATGCCTCCAAACATACAGTGCCACAAACTTCTGATTCTAGTGTCATAGCAATACAAAAATGTCACATAATAGTTATTAGTAATTGAAATGTCTTTATCCCCCTCCTATTCAAGCCACTACTGAACAGCTACGAGAGCTATACAACCGTACAAGGGGTGTGACAATAAAGAGAGTGTGTAACAACATTATCACCTCCTCTTTCCTGAAAAGATAAGGTGTTAAGAGTAAGGGAGAAGTTCATTGTGTCTCTAATATCAGTGTTAATTGGCATCAGGATTAACTGGCAGTTTGCGTTTGAAGCCATTTACCTGGGTTACAACACACTGTATGCTTTCAACACATTACCATGTGGGTAATAGCAGGGTAGATATGTCCTGTTGCAGAGCATTCGTAGTTTCAGAGGAAAGGAGGCTCAGGCTCATGGGAACAGTAGATGCCATAAACTTGTAGTGCAATTTTCAGTGCATCTCAGACATTATTAGGACAGCTAAGTACTGCCGCGTGTGTGTATTTCTGTGTGCAATGGTATGAGTATGTGCATGTATATTGCTCTGTGCCTGTATATTTAATTGGGCAGGTTTTAGCCAGTGTGTTTAAAATTCCATGGGAATGACACATGAGTGCAAACTGGGGTAATTCAGGGACACAATCTGGCTCATATTCCCTCCAGAGTGCTAATTTTGTTGATAGCGGAGAGGAGACGACACATGTATTGTGTACTTTGTGTGTTCGTGTGTGTTCTGCTTTGAGTAAAATGTGTTTTTGCTTGTTTGTTGTCCTGCCAGGTCAGTAGAGATGCTTGAACTGTGTCACATGGTCTGACAGGTTGAGATGTCACTTTGTGTCTGTTGCGTAGTGATTTGTAATGTACAAAAATAATCTATGGAAACATATTTTTGGGCAGCACATCTTAAAATTTCATTCCTTTCCTGCCTGATGTTCTTACTGCTATAAATTAAGGTTTTGCACAGCGTGGGTTGTATTGACTGCTGCTTCAAATGTGGGTATTTGATGTTTCTGTGCTGTTTTGTTGTGAGGTTCAGTATTAAGACATTAATGACAGTCATATGTTAGTTTTTTACTTGTGGCATGTGTGTAATATATTGGCAAGTGGCTTGCAAGAAGAGCCTTTTGACCAGCAAGTGAGGAACGCAGGCGTCCTTTACACTTTACTTCAGTGGTCTGCACGACCTCTGAAGGGCCTGGCCGTTGGGATTTCCCACAATGCTTTTAGCCACAGGGAGACGTCCTCCCAGCATGAGCAAGGAAGGAATGTGGCCCAAGTGTGGGAGCGACCGTTGGGATGGAGGGAGGGAGTCACGGACCAGAGAGCATGGTCAAGGGAAGGGAGGAAAGAAGGGGTCCGCACAGAGGGCAGCAGAGTTTCTCTTAAGCAAATGGAGTTTCTGTTTGTGTGTGTTATTATTGGTGTTTGTCCACACAGGTCAGCTTCATCTCTGCTCATGGTTTTTCATTTTAGCTTTCATTGCTCGCACTTTCCATACTAGCAGAGGGGAGTGATATTAAGAACCTGTTTGTGGCATGCCTCTTGTGGTGGTGGGCAGTGCGAATGCCTCATAACAGCTTATACGTTTACAGATGTTGTACCTTTTTAGAATGAGTTTTACTATTAATACCCAAAATAATTTAGAACGTGTTTGAACATGAATGGATGTATGAATTTAAAGAGACAAGAGACACACTGCATTTAAAGTCATTTCAAGTCAATTGTCTGAAACTTTTTATAGCCACCCTTTTGTATAAATGCTGTTTTTAAGTGTATTTTATGTGAACACTTTTGCAAAGTCCATAAGTTGCAATACGCTTTACTGTTTGGTTTTACGTTTAATAAAACCCAAGGTAAGGTGTACCTGGTACTTCTACTTTTTACATTTGTGGCTACAGTAATTTTACCGTAGGCATTTAATACTGGCACTCCCTAATTTGCACCCATGCTTGTTGTGTCAGAGAAATAATAGCACATTGTTGGCAGTTACCCAGTCTCTTTGTTTTGTATTGAGTAGAAAGGTGAGTGTGTGTGTGTGTGTAAGCAAGACACACCCACTTAGCCAGAGATGCAGAGACAGAGGGCAGATCGACAGACATGGAAGTGCAGGGTGAAGTGTGTGAGACGGAGATCACAGCAGGCCGGAGTGCTGAGTGCCAGTCCTGCTGCTGGAGCTGGCCGCCGCACATGGCACCGTGCCCAGGCTACGCCAGCAGATGTGTCACTAGTGAGTCAGCTGTGTGTGTGTGTGTGTGTGTGTGTGCCTGAGACACAGACACCCACCCGCACACTCTGTGAAGAGAGCGACTTGTGTAATAACCCCCCTCCTCCTACGGGTATATCTGTATCACACTCCTTTCCCATCCTCCTGTTTTCATTGCCACTTCCATCATTGTGATGGACACGGTGAGGCTTCTGTCTCCACGATATGATATGACAAACTGTGACACTACACACATGTCGCCTCCCCGGGGATGGAGGGGCATCGTCTGCCAACCAGAGGAGAGGATGAACCGAGGATGGGGGAGTGAGAGCTGTTGTAGAAATGCAGGACGGACAGATCAGCGGAGAGACGGCTGATAACGGGGGTAACACTGAGTGGGGAAGACTAAAACACACTCAGGTGAGCAGAAGAGAAAACCTGGGTGGAGATATGTAGCTATGTACTTTTGGAGCAGTTTGTTTGGAGAATGGGGAAAAGTTTCATTACAAAGTTCATTGTAAATAATTATGCGTCTTGATTTCAGTAGAAACAGGAGCTCAGTCGTACTTGTGAGTGCTGTTCATGTGTGAGCGCCCTTGTTCCTGTCATGGTACATACATGATGTCAAATGTTACATCTGTGGCATCCCAGCTCTATCTTTAGAGACACTTGGCATTCCTAGCATTCTGTATGTACCCAGCATGAGTCATGAGTGCTCTCTGCAGGGTGTGGCAGGTTGGGATCGTGCTTACAGGAGGCCACCTCAACAGGTGAGCGTGCAGGTGTGGGATGCTCTTTGTTTGGAGGGCAGCAGGAGTCTTGCTTCTTTGTACCTTCTTTAAGTGGAGTTGATGAGTTTGTTCTGTCTGCAGTTAGTTACTGCTTTACTAGCAGCCCTTCAGGTATGTGTTGGAAGTACTGAGCTTTTTACTTGATTTAAGACTGCAGAATACATACCCAATTGATCTCATCATATTAGCCTTTCAGCTATATATTTTTAGTAAAAATGAACTGATGAAATTGTTACAAAAAGACTTTCAGTATTAATTTAGGTTTAATGGTAACTTAGTTAAAGCTAGCCTTTGCAACTTTAGAATGAAGAAGTAGAACAGTAATTGTCATACAAATGAAAATTTTAATTTATAAACAATAAAACACACCTGATTAAATGCACTATGGGCTTACAGTTAGTCACTAATGTTTGCTAATTTCAGCACGGTGTTGTGTAATTGAAATTAACTGATTAAGTCATTTTACTGACTTCATGACTCTGCTCTTTAAAAGAGTTGTTTTATCATAAGAATTACTACAAAGTTCTTGCACACCAGAAAGATTTATATACCTGGTGTGAAAAAAACAAAATGATCGGCCAACCTTCGCAAAGGTAAAACGGGAAGTAAACAGTACCGGAAGACTTGACTGCTGTTAGCTGCTTTTGGTCCCGGTACCCTTGACGGCAGTTAAGTGTAGACTCAGGAAGGTTTGAAATTTCAATGTGCCATTACCCCATAATTACCACTGGTGGCTGCTTTTCAACAAAAGTTATGCATCTCACTTTAAGATTTGTTTTTATTCCATTATTTTTTTTAAAATAGTTTGCCATAAAATGCGTTTTCATACAGGAATTCGAGGTAACATTTGGGGCTAGATGCCTATCTTTTAGACTATCAGATTCTAAAATCCTCTTTTTGTTCGATATTAGATTGGGTGCATGTCAGTTGTGGCCTTGTGTAAAGAGATGGAAAGGCTTTTCTGGTTGAGAGAACTGGCTGCTGCCTCTTCAGACTGCACGGTTCCTTGCTGATGGTTGTGTGTTTTCGTATACTTGCAGAAAACTGTGAGAAGAGGTGGAAATAATGTTTCTGATACTGCCCTAAACAAATACTGAAGAAATTTTTGAGATGGAGGCCAAGCAGACAGAGAGCATGTAGGGGAGCTAGAGTGCTTGAGAGCGAGAGAGAGAGAGAGAGAGCAATACTCCATTGTGACTGAACTGCAAAATGGGATTTGCATAAATAAGGCTGAAACATCAGCAGGCCCTTTTACAGCCAACAGCAGGGCTGAGATGAGGGAAGACAGTTGGTGCGTGTGTGTATTTCCACTGGCGTATTTTTTTCCCCCCTTCTTTTAAAAACGATGTGTTTGTATCATTGTTGTGTTAAAAATTTAAGCCAGTGAACTAGGTTGGCAGCAAGGTCAAGGTTCCTCTCCTCTTATTGATCCCACCTTTAACACCCACCCCCACCAGTGGAGTATCCACTGGTATAAAGCCTCCCATCTCCCCTTCAGAGGAATTTGGGTGACGTAGCAGGGAAGGGTCTACTCTCTACACTGCGCTCAGCCAGCGTACGAATACTGTTACATAAGCATGAAATGAAATGCTCCCTTTTAGTGCCACCCGCATTTGAAAACCCAAATCTAATTGAATTGAACTATTTTCTGCCCTCTTTTCATGTGGAACCTCATATTTATATCAGAGGCAAAAAGCTCATTTTTAGAGCCTCGTTATACCGTTTTCCCATTAACTTGCATGCACTGCAGCTCCTCGTGTGTGCTGTGATAGACAGTTCAGCGTCTATACTGGAGATAGAGGAAGTGAAATCTCTGTGATTACCTCTACGTTGCTTTGTTGTGTATGCATGCGGTTGGCTGCAATGTGCGCGCCTGATGTGTGTGTATGTGTGTCAGTGTATTCCTTATGACAGTCATGTCAGCAAGCTCCCCAATTAGTGTCTCGTTAGCGTGCGATTGGAGGGAACAGGTGATTGACAGGTCCTGCTGTTTGTGTCTGTATGCGTGCTCATACTCGCATTACATGCATTTGCGTATGATTGGGGTTTAGGTGTAGATGACACCCCTTGAGGGCATATAGTAGTTAGGGCTGAATGAGGTAGGAGGCCAGTTTTTTGATATAGTAAAATGAGATCTCGTTTAGAAAACTCAATACTCTTTCCAAATGGTGATTGGCCGCCTTGTCACTCAGATGCCCCTGTGGCTGAAACATCATCTCGACAGAGTCAGATACCAGAGTCACTGCCCATCCACATCCAACCACAGCAGGCCTGAAACTCACCTTTTTAAACCACACCTAGACACCACATGCCAAAGGGGTCACTATGCTTCAAACAAGTGAAACCCCTTGGATGCCTTAAATTTGTCCATAAGTCTTTGTTCTTATCCCTATATTTTTTTCGCATCTCTCTATGGCGGCATTTTGCCCCGCCTTTTAATGTAGCCGTTCAGAATAGCTGTTAACATTTTTGCCCTCAGATGTAGTCGGACAACACTTTGTATGAACTAGGTTGTTTGAAGCATACCCTAGCCTTTATGTTCACTTAGTTAGCACCCACACTTACTGATGTTTCATTTAAAAACAAGAACTCTCGTACTGCAGCACCGAACACGCTCTTAGCTGTTTTGGTGGGAGGTATGCACTTGTAATGTTTTCCTATGGGGACTGAAAGCATTTAATGTAAGTCGCTTTGGACAAAAGCATTTACAAAATGATTGTAATGTATGATTATAATTTCTTTGTGCCATGTAGTCCCCACTTCTCAAATGTGTCTTGTAAGGAGTTAGGAGTTTCGTCCACATCGTCAGCTTCTCTGTCTTTGGCAAAAGCATAAAATCCTGAATGTTATTATTGACGGTTTTGGTTCAGAGCGGCTGTCTGGCAGGTCTTTTCCACTGTGACTTTACCCAAGCCAGCTTCACTTTGATGAGCAAAAAACTTTTTCATCTCATTTTCCCTCACGCATCTTCTTCCTTCCCTTGATCCAAACTCTGCCCTAACAAAACTCTAACTTAACTCTAAAAACAACTACTGACCTAAAGCGGCGATGCTAGTAGAAAATGTTGTATCCTGAATGTCTTTTCTGCCTATAGTGCAAAATTTAAACTGAATGTTTGCACAAGGTCCATAGTTCTTGTGTGAAATTTCTGTTTTCTGTGTGCTGCGCATCACTGCTGCAGAATTACTCATGTATAATTGTGTGTTGCAGTCCCTGTTTCCAAAGTTCTGTATCAAAGCATGTTGTGTCGCAAAATAGAAACATGTCATTTTACTTAGAATAGAGATCTTTCAAGCTGTTCTGATGTAAATAAATATGGAGTCAAATAACTAGTTCAGCAATCAATCATCAGCCCACTCTGAAGAGCCACCACTCCTGTGTCACAAAGTGTATTTCTTTCATATTTAAAGGTTAGACTAATCAATGTAGTTTGGATACACAAGGTTCCTCTGTGCTCCCCCCATCCCCCGTCTCCCCGTAGAGCCAGCCTCTACTCGTGTGCAGTAGTGATCTGTGGCCCTGATAGTTGTAAATCACTTCTCCTGTAGACCAGCAAGAGATGAGTGTTGCTGCTTTAGCGGGAGTCGGTGTATTTGTCTGGTTCCCAGTGAAACCCCCCTCCCCTTAAACCCCCTAAACACTCCACCTCCTTCTCCCCAGGGGAACTCTGGAGCCAGTTACAATGTTGAGTGTTTTGGAAGAGCTCCTAAATATTTTCAGGATGACAATGTAATCTGACTGACTGGGCTGCTCTCTCGAATGGGATTCTCATGCAATTCTCGTGCTCACTCACCAGCACACACACACACACACACACAAACAAACACACACACTTACACACACAGAAACACACAGTGGTTTGGACCACAATGCCACCTCTCCCACTCCACCCCCACACTACACTGTTTGCTACGGTTACAATGTAGTACTGGTATTTAATATATTTCACGTGATACCCCACCCAAAATCTTTATAGTGTCAAAGACTAACCTGACTGATATTGGATGTTTAAGGGCAATACCAATATTGATTGTATGAGGTTTATATAGGTTAAAATCTGATAATGATTTGATAATGATATAATAATCAACCAATGTTCATCTTTTTACATGAACACATAACATTAACAAATATTTTTGATAGGATCCCTTAAATTTCATTTTTTGAAGAAAAATCACGATATGTACAAACATATATTTGAAAAATTAAAGTTGTCAGTGCTCTCTGGTGGACAAACGGGGACTGTGTTTCTAGTTAAACCCAAACATATCGAACATATGGCATTTCTTTGCTGCAATTTCTTGTTACTCATCGGTTGACAAATACTCTGATCTTATCTGCAGTAAAGTATTTCGGCCAATTTATCGGTCTAGCTCCATGAAAGGCTCAATGAAGGGTTGAAAGGTGGCTGTATGTTTCAAACCAAAATATGTTTCTATACACTGTTTCAGTTTGTGCCATTAGCTGTTGTTGTACTGAGCACACGGATGAACAGTGTAGATACAGATTGTGCTGAAGTTTCTGTGAGCATTTTAATATATACATATATATATATATATATATATATTGTGAAAACGTCACTATAGGCTTTTTTCAAAGCAGTCATTTTCACCTGTTACAGCAAGGAATCCATTCCTGCTGAGTAAATTACCAACTTCTAAAAAGATTTTGGGTGGAGTGTCACTTTAAGTCTGCTCAGACTGTGGCCCTCTTTTCCAGTTTTGTTAACTGTCCTTTTTCCTCTCTCTTCTCTCTCAACAGTGTGCCCAAGGGCCGTTGAAAGCCCCCTTGGGGGAGTTTCATAAATACACACCGAACAAGAAAAGACTCCTGGACTATTGTTACTGTTTTTACACATTTTCTCACACCCACACACACACACACACACACACACACACACACACACACACACACACACACATACATACTCATATACACCCACGTGCGCACACACACACCCACACAGACAAGGACATAGAGAGAATGTTGGAGGTCCAAGAGGAGAGGCCAGCGGCGGCAGGTACAGCAGCGACACATTTCAACAAGAAGGAGCGAGGGAAGAAAGAGCGGGAGGAGGCCAAGGACGGTCGGGGGAACCTCTCCAACATCGGGAATCCTGTTCCTGGCTCCAGGAACGTGCGTGCAAAAGCACCGCTCTCACACACAGGCAGTCCTCACCAGCTCATCACTCCACCCTGTTCTGTAGTCCTGGGAGCCCCATCAATGCACTCCAATAGGCTAAAGAACTCCCCGTCCACCAACACACAGAGGTGAGTGCACTCGCACACTGGCAACCTGTGGGTCTAGTGCTGTGACGCAGTTATGCAGAGCTGTGATGGTAATAATAAGCAAGTGTGTGAGATCCTGATGACTGTTTTAACAGCCTAATCAGCCAAACACTGATCTGAATGTTGATTAAAATTATGCATTTAATCCAGACTTTCTATGAACAGCAGCACAACTGCACAGCAAGCAGAAATACAATTCCAACTGCCCCATGTTAAACAGATTGTTTTAATGGCCGCACATTGTCGTTGTCAGTAAGTGACACTGAATCAAGCTTTTATGCAAGCTGAAGTACTTAGTCGTGTCGTCCCGTATCAATAACATAAAAACAGGTTTTACTACGGAAGCATAGGCTTCTGTCCAGTCCATAAACCTATTTCAAGTAATTAAAAAAATATATCACACAGTATCAAACATGAATAAACATTAGCTGTCAGTGTTTATTAGCAGTTGGGAAGAGAGAACAGATACAAACACTCAACCCTCTGTTCAAAACAGATTGAAGTGGGAAAAAACAGGTCTCTTTTGTAAAAGCAAAAACACTGAGGCTACTTGAAGAATGTATAGACCCATTTTGTCAGCCAAGTACATATGCCAATTTAAGCATTCTTTTAGTTGATGTGATTGGTTGCAGAGTGATCAGTGCAGCCCTCATCCCAGTGTTTGGTATGTTGTGAAACTCCCAAATCTGACCAGTTGCAAGGTGCATAATGTGCTGAGTTTTGAATTTTGAAAAAGCTGATCAGGAGCAAGTCTACAGAAAACTTCAGCCACAGCCCTTAAACAGCATTTTTTTGTCATACTTTATTAATCCCTGTGGGAAAATGTGACCCATCCCAATTATTTACTTAAAGTGAGCAACCATTTCTACGGCTCATTTCTGGTCAGTGGCAGAAGGCTTTATGTTACTTTACATGTACGTTTTTAATGTGAGGACATCAAACTCCACACACAAAGGGCTAAGAATGGGACCTTCTTGTTTTAAGGTTTCAACTATATAGCTATCGTGCAGCCATGGCAAGTCATTACCAAGTGTGTGTACATGGTAGGTGATCAGTAGTGAAATTGAGTCCCGAGCATGTCACTGTGGCCTTACCTGCACTGTTTAGAGAGCAAGTGCAGGTCAGGTGTAATGCAGACCTAAGATCAGCTTCTTCGCTCCATTTTTTTACCTGAAAGGTCTTGATGGGTGATCCAGAGCTGTTCCAGGGTCAGGGAGTACACTGAGCTTGGAAGTTTTCCCTGCTGACTCATGGTTCTGGAGCCTCTGGAAACGGCTGTATGGACTGCCAAAATTCTGGCTTTGCCCTCTTTTTCTACTAGCTGTGTGTCTGTGTGTACGTACATAAAGTGTGCTAGGCTGCGGCGGTGCCTTTTGGACATGTTGGCATTTGTTTCATGCTACTTGAACAAGTGTATGTGTGTGTGTGTGTATGAGGGAGAGAGAGACAGAGAAAGAGATTAGGGTGTGGTAAGGGAATTCTCTGCCAGTTGGATGTGTCCTGCTTGCCTGAACTGAACTGCTCTCATAGCTAGTAAGCAGCAGTCATTTGTAGATGGCCTGTGTCTCTAAAGTCTGTTACTTCAGGTTTAACTGTGTTCATGGAATTCCCAATACCAGTAACATAACTTGTGTTCATAGACATCCATACCAACTGCTGGATGCCATAATGAGTAATGTGTTTATCAGTTGCAAAGGAAAAAAGATGGCAAAAAAAAATCACATTTTCCTTCATGTCATCTCTCTACCACTTCTCCACAGTGGGGAACATGGGTACATGTTGTAGTGTGGATGTCATGGATAGCCAGCTGCTTGATTGTGTGCTTTTCATACTTTGTTACCCAGTAGTAACTTAACTTAAAGCCTCAGGCTTTTTGCTTGATATGCCCTATTTCCCCCCATGTGTTTCATAAGTGAAAACAAGGTCACAAGTGTAATATATCAGTTTTGTTTTGATAATATAGAAAATGTCTTTTTGTTCTTCTCTTAAAGCACTGTGTAAATGTATTAATTATGCCTGTGATCTTTTTCTCTTTCCCCCGTCAGCCCTAAACCTAAGACGGAGGCCATGGTACGCTCACCTACCGTCATGTCCCCCTCCACTGCCACCCAGATGGACTCTAAAATGCCCAATCAGAGTAAACCAGGGAGCACTGGCAGCCAATCGCAGCCCTCACCCTGCGACCCCAAGACTCTGGGTGCCAAAGGGGCTCAAAATGTGGCAGGGGGCATGGGGCTGAAGAACGGCCAGGGCCTGACCTCTGGCCCAAGCTCCAAGGTTAAAGTCAAAAGGGAGAGAAGCACCTCAGTGGAGTCGTTTGAACAGCCAGAGAGCGGCACACCCACTAGTGAGGAAAAAGGTAAGAACCACTGTAGCCAGTACTCATTATCAGACCATCTAACGTCCAGCAAGTAACCTGGGTCAGAATTGTCAGATATTCCTTGTGAAGTGCCACAGTCAGTCTTGAAGTTTGACCGTTTGAATTTAAGTCTCTGGGACTATTTTACATGTTGTAAATGTATGTTGTTGTTTTATTCTCACCAGAATGATAAAATAGTTGAACTAAGGTAGGTGGGCAAGGTGCATGGGTTTCTTGATTTATGTTTTTCGAAGCATAATAAGTAGCTGAGTTTTCATACTTTGTTACCTAAGTTATATCTGTTTGTAATGAAAGGCTTTGAACTGCTAAGTATAGATACAATACCTGTAGTGTTTAAACAATGTCATGCCTGTAGTGCTTGTGATGTGATTCTTCCTATACAGCTGGTAGTTCTACACATGTCATTCCCTGTAGAGGCAGTTTATCAAATTTATTCAGCACTGATTAATGGAGGAAATGACACAACTTCTCCCTGATAACTGCCCATGGTTGGTTTGTTGTGTTCCTTTTATCCTGTACCACTGCAGAACTTTATTAAGAACAATGCTGTACATATAGCTGTTTATTTTCTCTTGGGTATACAAAACAATCAGTTGGACATCTGGAAAAATATACTTTTCAGTCCCTCATTGTCACTCACACAGATAAACCCAAGCCCACTGATAGTTGTGTGTGTGTGTCTGTACAGACAGCAGCAGGGTGAAGAGGATGTGTGTGGCAGAGAGGAGGCAGCCGTACAGTGGAGCTGACTGGTGCTCTGGGGGAGAAAGTGACGAAGATGATAAAGGATTCTTCAGTAAGTGTGTTAACGTGTGCATCCAAGCATGTGTAACAGTCCCTCTCCTGATCAACTTGACTTATGACAGCTCCTCCGTAAAACTACATTACCCATAAACCTGTGCTGGTCCTAAAGTCATGGTCTTTCCTGTTGTCTCCCTGTAGACTGTAACTCCAGTGATGTGAAGCCCCAGGACTCTGTCACACATTCTACCTCCAATGCAGGACTCAGTCGCTCCTCCACACCCTCCCACAATGCACTGGGAGGCCAGGGCTCCACAACAGAACCTGCCAGTGGCCAGAAACCAGGCACAAAACTCGTTTATGTCTTCACCACGGAGATGGCCAACAAGTAAGGAAGCTGAAAGTTGCTATTTGTATCTGTTGAGGCTCAGAAATGGCCCACACTAGCCGTAATTTGAGATCCAGATCTTGAATTTGTAGTACATATATTGTACATGTGTATATAGTTTTTGCATTGTTGTTTAGTTATGGTTAATGATTAGCTTTAGCTAAAGTTAAAGATTATCTCTACATGTTTTAAATATTAATGTGTTTAGACAGGCTAATTAAATCATCATCTCAATACTTACATCTTTTTTTACATAAGCAAAACATACACCCACAGCAAACCCCTTTGTGGAATTGCAGTTCAAAATTAAATGGAATTACTAACAATGTCAATTGCCTTAAGTATGTCCCTGTGCCCCTATCATCAGTGGTGGTTGTTGTCTTTGATGTTTGTTGCAGCTGTTTGTGTGCATGGCACTAAGATGGTTGCTTCCCACCCCATCTCTTCCTTCCCCCAACTTTCCCAGTTATAGCCTAAATCCATTGTGTGTATCTGCAAAAGCACGTGTGTTCCTCAGTGGGAGCATACACTTGGCTTAGATTAACACTCTGTTGGGAATTAGAGATCAAAGATGTGGATGCTCAGTGTTTTACCTTCATTGTCCCATCTAGCACTCATTCATTAGTCTTATCGTCTCTCAAATGCGCGCGCGCACACACACACACACACACACATATTTATTGTGTCTGATGACTGATATCTGACTGTCTGCCTTCTTGTCCTCAGGGCAGCTGATGCAGTTCTAACTGGCCACACAGAAAACATCATTGCCTTTCACATGAAAAACATCTCCAACAGCAAGGACAAAGCTCACCCCCTCCTGGTAAAGACACACAAGCTCTTTTTATCACGCACATATGCTTTCATACACCAACATCTTGCAACTTGAGAGTGTCATAAGTTAATCCTATTTCTGTCCCTCTCTGTTAAAGAACAATGCAGCAAGCACCCTCCGAAATGACTCCAAGCCTCCCCAGCAACCCCCATCCCATTCCCAAGATCAGAGCCACCAGCCTGGATCTAAACCGTCCTTACCTGGCATGGCAGAGCCAGCCCTGCCCCAGCCTTCAAACCAAGGGAGCCAATCTGGTGTTCTTCCGCAGGAAGGGTCATCCTCTTCAGGCATGGAAACCAAAACTCTTCCTGGCAGTAGCCCCAGTAACACTACCGCCCCAGTTGACCAGGCCCCTGTCACCCAACCTGAGGCAGGCCTCAACCCTCCAACAGCAGGTGAAGGAGGGCAGGGTGGAGGCTCTGGTGGAGCGGGTCTTACACCCCAGCAGCAGCAACAACAGCAGCAGCTGGCCCAGGAGCTGTTGAATATGGAGGCCAACACAGAGGGTCTGTCCCAAGAACAGTTGGAGCATCGCCAGCGTTCACTGCAGACCTTGCGAGATATTCAGCGCATGCTTTTCCCTGATGACCGTGATGCCCCACCAACGGGGCCCCCACAGTCCCATGGTGGACCCCATGATGGAGGCCCTGATGGTGCACCTCGTAGGCCTGAGCAGGGACCCCTACAGGCTATGATAGCGCAGTCTCAGAGCCTTGGCCCGCCAGGTGGGCCGGGAGGACCTCGTCCACAAGGTCCACCCTTTGGCCCACCCCATGGTCCCAGGGACATGCCCCCATTTCCACAAGATGAAATGGGTGCACACATGGGGGGTCCAGGGGGCTGTGTAGATGGAGATCAGATGACCCCAGAACAGGTTGCTTGGTTGAAGCTACAGCAGGAGTTTTATGAAGAGAAGAGGAAGAAACAAGAAATGCAACACCGGCCACTTCCGCCAGACATGATGATGCACCCCCATGGTCCACGTGGCATGATGCGAGGGCCCCCGCCTCCCTACCAGATGGGCCCAGGAGAGATGTGGGGAGGACCAGGTGGGCCACCAGAGCACTACCAGGAGCGTATGGGCATGGGTCCTGGCCCCAGGGGTATGCCCCCACATATGCAGAGGATGCCTGGCTTCTCTGGTATGATGAATCCTGAGATGGAGGGACCCCCAAGGCCCGGAATGGGCTGGCCTGACGACATGCCTCCCCGGATGGGAGATGCACGAGGCTTCCCTGGAGGACCTGGGGGAATGTTTGCAGGTCCAGGGGGTCGTGGTGAGCGTTTCCCAAATCCTCAGTCAGTCCAAGAAGCAATGTTCCACCAAGGTATGGGTGGAGAGAAGGGCCTCCCTCCTGGGATGATGATGGACATGCAAAGGATGATGGGGCACCAAAGAGGTGGAATGGAACCTGGTAATGGCATGGGTATATTTCCCAGAATGCCCGGTGATGGTCCTATGAGTCCATCCTCTAGGCTCCAGGGAATGGGGGGCAGGGAAATGGGGCCTGAGTTTGGTATGGGGCCTGGCCCTGGACCCGGACCTCATATGCACCCTTCCAAGCTACGAGATCCCTCCATGAATATGAGTCCTGACGAGATGATGAGAATGAGAGGAGGTGGAGGACCTCCAATGGAGAACATGGGTCCTCAAGGCAGGCCAATGCAGGGTCCTCCCTTCCCTGAGCAGACACAGCCAGGAGACTTTCCTATGGGGCCTGGGCGGCCTTTCCCAGGGGGTCCTGGAGGCATGAGGGGTCCACATGCAGACCAAGCCTTTGGTCCAGAGCACAGATCTACACCAACAGGAGGTAATGGCCGTATTAACCACCTCCCCTCTGCTGGTGGCCCTTCACAAGGTCAGAGGGGCCGCAAGCCGGCAGATCTGAATGTCCAAGCAGGAGGGGGGAACTCTCCCAGTGTCAACCCATTAAAGTCCCCTCCTCTAAGGCAAGTGCAGTCCCCCATGATGGGCTCTCCCTCTGGAAACCTTAAATCCCCCCAGACACCGTCCCAGCTGGCTGGCATGCTCACTGGTCCCACAGGCCCCAATGTCCCTCCAGCTCCTCCAGCTTCAGCACCAATGAAGTCCCCCCACTCCATGATGGGATCAGCTGGTGCCTCTCCTGTTCACATGAGATCTCCTTCCCTTCCTAACCCCTCTCCAGGATGGGCTTCCTCACCAAAACCACCCATGCAGAGTCCTGGAGTACCACCTCAGGGTGGTAAGCCTCCCCTCAGTATCACCTCACCAAACATGATGGGGAGCATGGAGCAAGGTATAACAATCTATTTGTTCCCTTTTCTGTGTTCACCAGCACCTCTGTCTCTGCTTCTTTCAATATTTAATTCCCCATCTATTTTCAGTGTATCTTTATTAAATTCAATTCTGTTAATGTTGGGATTTCTTTTGTGAATGGTTTGATATTGAATTTTATTTGCATTGCATTTTTAGTCACTGATCTCTGTGATTTTTAATATCACGTCTGACTTGGGCCCTTTTTAGTCATTTGAAATCAGAATTAGTCTACAAAACTGAAAGCAGAAAATAAAATAGATGTCGGGGCTATCTGTCAAGTGCAGCACTCATTCAATTTAACACATCTGTATGAGGGGTGGGGTTGGGTTGGGTGGGTTATGGTCCAGTGGCTCCCTCTTGTGGCCACATAATTTAGATCTTACTGAGCCTTGAATACCACACACTATCGCTAATGTCATCACAGATAAAAAACAATCTGCCAGAGAATGAAAAGTCCGAACCTTTACGTTTTATCATCTCTCTGTCATGTCATTCCTTTGTCATCATTTCGTCCTCTAGGTGGTAACGGTCCTCCCTCAGCCCCTCCTTCATCAGGGGCTCCATCTGGCTCCATGTCCCTCCCAGGCAACGTCCCGTCTGGCAGTCCGTATACCATACCCCCTGAGCCAACTCTATCCCAGAACCCTCTCTCCATCATGATGTCACGCATGTCCAAGTTTGCAATGCCCAGCTCCACCCCACTTTACCATGATGCTATAAAGACTGTTGCCAGCTCTGATGATGACTCGCCTCCGGCTCGCTCCCCTAACCTGCCGTCAGTGAACAATAATGGTAAGACATCGGAAATATATTTTGTTTGTTGTTTAATTTGTAGTTTAAATTCCACCCACTTTGGGCCGTATTTATACTAATCTTCCTTTTGATCCGTTTCACAAGAGCTTGTACTGAATATATAATCACTTCTTTTTGTCTTACACATTCAGGCATGGCAATGAATCACCAAGGCAATCCACGTATGATGGGACCTGGAAATGCTGGACCCATGTCTGCCCTCAGCCCTCTGGGTATGAATCCAATGGGATCCCAGCCCCTCTCCCATGGCATGCCCCCCCAGATGCCCTCTCCCAATGCTCCTAATATGGGCCCAGGCATGATGCCTCATGGCATGATGATACCACCAAATCCCCAAGACCCTGGTATGGGAAACCCTCAAATGATGCCCCAGGGACGCATGGGTTACCCTCACCGAAGCCAGGCATACCCCCTCACCCAGTCCCCTTCACAGCAAGGCCCTTTCTCCCCGCACAACGGTCCTGGTCCCCAAGGTTTCCCTGGCCATCCCATGGGCTTCCAGGGAGAGGGAGGGCCTATGGGAGGACGGATGGGGAACATGTCTCATGGCGGAGGGGGTGATGGGGGTATGTGCAAGCCCAATAATCCTGGAGGGCCAGAGTTCAACAACATGCAAGGTGGATTCAGTGAAGCAGACCTTCATGAGGTGATGCGGCCAGGAGCATCTGGCATTCCTGAGTTTGACCTGTCCAGGATAATCCCATCAGAGAAGCCCAGCCAGACTCTGTCTTACTTCCCCCGAGGTGGAGGAGACAACCCTGGGGGAAAACCACCACACCCCTCTGGCTTCCCCATGCAGGGCATGATGGGCGAGGGTCCACCAAGGATGGGGATGTCCATGCAGGGGATGGGGGGGATGCCAGGGGGGCCTGGTGGGGGAATGGGCCCCCAAGACATGCCAATGGGCAACCCTGGCCACAACTCGATGCGGCCACCAGGATTCATGGGCCAAGGCATGATGGGCCCCCAGCACCGGATGATGTCCCCTGGGGGTCCAGGAGGGATGATGCAGGGGAGACAAATGGCCCACCCAGGCCCTGGCGGCTCACCTAACATGATGATGTCACTGCAGGGCATGGGAGGCCCCCCACAGCAGACAATGATGATGGGGGGTCAGATGAGGCCACGTGACATGGACATGGGGTTCAGTCCGGGCCCTGGAATGTTCTAATCCAACAGAAACCTTGTATCTAGAATGTTCTTGGACAGCACGCAAGGATGGAGTAAAGGTGGTGTACGGAGAGTGTTCAGAAAACTCTGATAGACTCAAGAAAAGGAAGTATACAAGAGAGAGGATGTACCCAGAAATGAACAGAATGGAGCTAACCAGTCACCTAGTAATGTCCTGTGGGAACTATTCCAATGGAGACTCGGACAGGCCCATATTGGAGTACTTTTGTCACAAGAACATTTAATTTTGACTCATGAACTTCAGAATGTATGGGATTGTTGTGCATCAATTTCGCAAAACTGTTCTTGTGTTTTTCGATTATCTGACTATAAAGATGACTTCAACATCAAAGAGGAATCAACCTTACAAGTCAGCGTGGAGATGCTACAGTATATGTCTACTTTTTTTCAAATTTAAAAATCAAATTTGTCATGAAAGTGGTGTGGAACAAGAGAAAGGAATAAGAATTTGTGCTTTGTGAAGACTTTAGTGGAACTCCATCTTGTCTCTCGCTCCATTGTTTTGACTGTTTCTGTACAGTATATACGTGTGAGAGTGCGTGTGCGTGCTTGACAGACTGTATGTTTGTGTGGTATGTATGTATGTGTCTGTATGTATAGGCATTCTATCAGTGACCTCTCAACTCCTCTTACCCAACTTTCATTGGGGGAGGAATGCCCCCTAAAAATACTGTACTGTTTACCATTGGTGGGCTATTCGAATTTTAGTCTATTTTAATTTCCTTTGTAACTCCAGTGTATAACAAACCAAACTATGACCTCATTAAGATAATAGTATTATTAAAAAAGCACAAACATGGACCGTCTGCAGAAAGCGTCTTCTTTCTCTATTTTTACCATTGAGAGCAACACATTCAGTGTGAGGATCCTGGCAGCTTTGCAGCACAATGATAATCCCCAGTCCATTTCAAATTGTGGATGACGTTTGACTTGATGCTCCAAAACTTTCAGGACTCAACTTTCGCCAGCGTGAATAATACTGCTAATACCCAGATGTGCTATGTGTGTTCTTCTTGTTCCTGTTGTGTTCCTGTTTTGTTTTGACTCTCTTGTTGACTCTGGGTAATAATCATTCCCACAGCAATAATCCCCCAATAGTCAGCAGAATGGGACAGGAGTGGCTGAATGCCACAGCAGGTATGCCAGGTATTATAGAACTAGAGCTAGGTAGATCTGGTAAAAATTTAGTAAGGCAGGTGTGGTGTCCAGAGTGAGACACACAGAAATGTAAACACGTACTGCTTACCATCCAGTTGACTTCCTCTCTTTTCTCTATTGTATAAGCTTGTCATGTGTTTCTCCATTGGCTTTGGTGCAGAATAGCCTACCAGGGCTGTGGTGATGGACTACAAATAAAAGATATTGTTTTGGTATATACATGTTGTCTATGGAGTGTATGTGTGTGCGCGTGTGTATGTTTCCACGTGACCCCTGACTATTGACATCTAGTCAGTTATGTGGACAAGGTGGTGTCTTTGTCATTCACACATCAAACCAGCTTAAAAACATTCAGCTAGGACAAGGAGAGCAAGTCATACCAAGAAGCATTGCCAAGTTGACATTTTATCAGGAGGTACTTACTGAGAGCTATTTCCAGAGGACACCACACTTCCAAAATAGATGCAAGCATGTTAATGCATTTGAACTTTACTTAACTAAGTTGTGCTTGTCAAGCCTGTGTTTTGAAGTGTTACTTAGCTGGTAGGGTTGGATAGCACAGAGCCCCTTACGTGACGTGAAACAAAAAAGAGACTTAACATTGATCAAAGTCTTTATTTATGCCTCACCAATCCAAACCATAACACTTTAAGCAGCAGGTCACGGGGAAACTCCCGCTGATGAGGTACAATGTGTGTTATTGTAACACAGTAACACTCAGGTCTATATAATGGGCATGTATTCATGCGTACATTATACTGTGGTCTGATAGTAGCAACAAATTCCCACATGAAGGCAATTTAATGTTTCACTCTTAAAACATACTTTAGCAGAATTATTGCCTTTCTGCATGTTCTACATGATTATGAAGACATTCACCTACACATTAAAGAAAAATCCACTTTCTGCACCCCTTTGTTAATAAACATTTGATACAGTACATGAAATGCTTAGTATGCCCCTGAGGAATGAAATGACTGAATATGAAAGATTTGATTGTGAACACAACCAAATTGGCAAAATAATTGCATCAGCAATCAGATACAGGCACCGATGACGGCACATTGGTCAACCTTTAAGATGTCCACGGTTTGAATTTATAATGAAAAAGCTGATAATCCTTTTTTTTTTTTTTTTCAACAAATCCCAAAAATAACAAAACCAATGAATGTATCCTAACAAGTATTACCTCTGCAGGCAAAGCCTGATATAGTCAGACCTCCATTGTTGTCTAAAAACACGTACAGGAGCCACACCATTTCACTGGGTGACATGTTCCTTCATTGCAATGCACATAGGCACCGTAGTTTATTTTGAATCAATCACACATACCATACCACACACTGTCCTGGTGCAGTACATACTCACTACAACTCCAAATTTGTATCAATCTGTAGTCCCTGACAAATGCACAATTTCCTCCTGTTCAAGGGTTGTTTGCTAAAACTAGTGACCAGCAGTTTAAAAATGTAACTACTTGTCATCTGTTCTTAAATATTCATGAAGGTACTGAGTGATGGTCAGACATTGTTGATTTTAGTCTGATGGGATTTGTTGACAATAAGTAAAACATGGATTAACGCCAGTCTTCATCATAAACCCAAACAGATTAAGTGCATGCAATCTGATACCTATGTGCTAAGCATCTCACATCAGGAATACACTATAGCAAAATCATTCTGAACACATTCTTGTCAATATGCCATAACCATTAAATGAATTTACTTATATGGAACATTTTACTGGTTACATGGAGATGAGTAATTACATCTGATGTAAACTACAACATCTCCAAAAGAGGCAGTAATCCAGGACTTGTGCGCTCAAGAATGTTTCCCCTGGTGTAGTCCGACAGTGAGGTGTAGTGACTGATAGTGGCTGGATGGAGTGAGGACGTAAAAAAAACATGATGCGTGGTAACTGTCGGTGTGTAATGTCATGGGTAGCACTGTGTGGAGACGTGAAGGTTTGTTGAGGGTTCAGGGTTCGGTCAAGCCCTCTGTGCGGTTACAGAGTGTCTGGTAGAGTTCAGAGCTCAGTGAGTATGCTGAGAGGGCCTGTTTGAACTCCTCCAGGGGGCAGTAGACTCCACTGCAACCTGGTATAAGTTGGTCCTACAGAGAGACAAGCAAGTTGGAGTAAAAAAAATGCAACAGCTTATCAATAAACATTGACACATTGTCACCCCGTACCTGGCCTATGTATGACACTTTAACGAAGGCCTTGTTTGTCTGCCGGTGTTGGTGCAGCTCCAGAGTGATATCGGCGGCATATGGTGGCCATCTCATGTCAAAAATCCCCATAGTCATCAGACAGGGAATCAAAGTGGTGTCATGTGCAGAGTACAAAAACAACTTCCTGTTTGAGAGAGGACATTGGACCATTTAAAAAGACCAAACACAATCAAGTTTGTGCAAGAAATGAGTGTGTCCATCCAGAGGTGTCCAACCTGTTTGGCTCTGATGAGGTGCCCTGTAGTTTCTCCTCGATGTTGGCTACCAACATGTGCAGGAGGGGTCCCACACACAGCTGCAAGTTCTCCCTGCCAAAAAATTAGCAAAAAGGATTAAAAGGTGGCCAAACAAAACGGTTAGGTAAAGCCTCCTTACTGACACTGATAGAGGGTTATTGTTAAAACTGGAATCTACCCTTTAAAAAGCCTCTCCTCTGCTGACTTTGTTTAATCTAACCTCTTGCTGGGCTGATACACATGGCAGATCATGTCCACAGCTCTCTGTTCCACTTTATTCCTCCAGGTGTCCAGCACTGGCGGGCAGGGCAGGCCGTGCGTCTGTCAATGAGCAGAGACTTGACAGAGTCAGCAAGGCTGTTAAGCAACACAAACCTCAAAAAGGTTTTCCAAAGCATTTTATAGAGGAGATATTTGTCATTTTCGCTTCATCATAGTTATTTTCTAAATAGATGTCTACTGTGGGCAACTTACAGTAAAGAGGATGTTTTAATTTTAAGCCGTGACAGTAACATCTACCAGTAGCTTTATTGTCTGTTTAAGTGGATTATAGCTGTATTGACTCAGAAATGTGTTGCTTTAATTTGTCTGTCAGTGTGAATGAGTTGTAAGTGACAACAGGTGGATGCAAACATAATCAGAAAGAAGTTAGGTAGGGCTTCAGTATTTGGCTTTGGCTGGTGAGGGAAAAAAACAAACAAAAACAGCAAATTCCGCAAAGCCCAATAAAGACGCCCCTTCTGTCTTGTTTCAAATCTTTTAGTGGCCCCAGTGTGCACATTTAAAAGATCATCTACACAAAAAGGCCCCTTAAAAGCCTGATATTACCCTACTGATTCAACTGTGCACACAAGATTTTCAGTCATCTCATCCAGTGATACATTTCTATCACTGACTGAATTAGAAGTCTTTAGATTTCCCATCGCTGCAATTATGAATTCAATGGGAACTTCTTCAATTACGGCCACGAGTAAATGTTTAAACTCAAATCATGCTGAACTGTTATTTTAGCTTGTTAATAGCTAGAAACTTGATGAACCGTTATGGAGTTTCATCTTACATAACTAGCAGCTTGCTGGGTTTCTGCCTCTGGCCAGGCAAAGTGTTGATAATAATGGTATGTATTCTGATAGCTTGTGGTGAGACCTAATAAAAGTCATGTGAATCGTGATGTGGCGCTGTCACCTCTCTGGCGACCATGTCGTCCCTAATGAGGATGAAGTCGAGATGCTGGTGAGCAGCAATGCCCAACGCGCTCTGGATGCTCTGCAGGTCCGCTGCAATGTCTGGCAGAGTGGCCGACTCTGCCCAGCGGTGGCTGCACAGAACACACACAGCGTCAGACACAAAACACAGACACACCCTGACAACCTGTCAGAGGCATCTCAACTCGGCTTATATTTTTGCATAACACATTGTTCAAGATTCCAGTTTTGGGTAGCCTCTACATACCTGCCAACGATTTTGAGCAGCTTGCATCCGTGGTAGTTAGGATACAGGATTTCAGATTCAGCTTTCGTTGTTAATATAGGCACAATTTCTTCAAGCAGAGCAGAAAATTACAAAAACAGATGAAGATGAGATGCAGAAAAGAATAAACATCATGCACATGTGGACTCCTACCCTACCTTTTTGTTTTTGCTGGAAGAGCCCTGCTACCAGGCACTTGGCAGATTCAATGGTCCTCACAATGTTAGTGGAGCGCACACTAAAAATGGAAGAAATAGGTCATGGAAGGCAGCCAACTTGAAAATAGTAAAGCATTTAGGCTGATGCCCTTTGTACTGCACTCATAAACCCAATGTATTAAAACTGCAGAGTACAGAAATGTGTTTCTGCTCCTGCTACCCGTCATGATATGCAACACTTACTAGACCTCGGCTGGGCTAAAGGTGGAGCTGAGGAAAGGACTCTCCTCAATGTATTTCCTCCTCAGCCTCTTGCCCAGCTCATACAGCTGCTGCATGCCCACTGTGGTCAGCTGACCGGGGAAGGTGCCACCCTGCGACAAACAGGATCACGTTTTACACACAGATGGGGCCTGACAGACACACACCTGCAATGGCATGCAGGAACTAGGAACCCAGCGTGAATGTGGTACAAGGATGGCAGGAGTCCATATTGTGGGATTTAGTTTTCTAAGCTAAATCCAATGCAGTAAACCTCTTTAGCGAAGCAGCTAACTCAGCATAGGAAACTATCATTTCCATGCCACCGTGGCTGACAAACAGGACACAATATCTCAGTGGGAAGCTCTACACACAGTTCAGCAGTATTACAGAGAAGAGGTGAATGAATGAACTCGCTTCAATGTCAACCGTAAGGCTTTGTAATGAATGCTGGTGGCCACTAGAGGGAGAGAGGCTAACTGAATGAGTATGAGTGAGGTACTTTCTCAATCCACATGCTACACATCTATGAAAAGGCAAGAACAAACCAATATACAGAGTTTATAAAACATATTTAATCCAAAATCACTTGTCACACCTTGATTACACAAAGGTGATTGTATAATATTATAAAACAACAGGCCTTTACCAAAGCAGATATTTACTTGTCATAGCAGAAAAAGCAGAGATGTAACTAACTATTGGTTATGACGGTGACTCTCTCTTTTCTCAGTAAGTGTCCAAGTAAACTGTGCCAGATTGCACAATGTCATGGCCCTGGAACAGGCACACCTAAATAGAATGACATCATTATGTTACTAATTATACCTTTGGTGTTCTAGCTGCTACATGTCTAAATGTCTGCTGTGACAATGTTAGCTGTTATCATCCCACAAAGCCTCTTACCAGGAACCAACTACACAAGTTGCTGAAGCTGGTTCTTTCAGCTCTTTTCTTGTTTGACGGCATTCAGCGCCACAAAACACACCCACTCACGGTCAGTATGTTTTTCCGATAGCTGTCTTCTACAGGAGCCGGGGGCTTGGGGCCACCGTCAAGATCTGTCACTACATAGTTGATGTTGGTGTGTGCTGGGGGCTCCAAGAGCGTTGGCACCCATTGGACCTTTGACGAGACAAATGTGCCCAGACAAAGAATTCCTCAGTTATTATATACAGATATTATGTGACACTACATCTCTTAAAAGACACAAGCACGAAATGAGTTGATGAAACGCAGGAAAAACTTTTTACCTCCATCACATCAGGTATTGACTTTAGCGGCGTTCGAGCACCATGTCGGAACAGAACTTGGACCAATTTTAGCTCGTAGGGAGAACTGAGATTTGTGTCAGCAGAGGAGCAACTTGAAGCGACCTGGTCTGATTCAGTCTTCTTCTGTGACCACAGCATTGAACCAAAAGCCATCGACACCGAACCGAAAACACCTGCTTTGGTCCAAAGATTCCTCATGGCTGTGTTGTGAACAAAACAGACGAATTGTTTTAGTGTGTCTGAATTAACTACACACACACACATTAGGGTTAATATATGCAGGATAGTTATAATGACAGTAATGCTGGTGGCATTAAGAAAGGCTCTCAGTCTGCCAAATGTTACACAACAGTCTTTCAACAGCTCAGGCTTCCTCTGTACTGAGTAAGATAGCAACTATGATCAGTTTCACCATCTGAAAATTAGTCCTCAAATAATGAATTCATTGTTTGGTCTATAAAATGTCAGAAAATAGTGGAAAATATCCATTACAATTTTGGTCTGACTAACACTCCAAAACCCCAAAATGTTCAGGTCACGATCCTAGAAGTCTAAGAAAACCAGTAGATTTAAACATTTTTGCTTAACTAAAAGACATAAATTATTACATAGTTATTTAATTTGTTATGATTTTGATTGATGATTTCAGCTAGGGCGAGCTACAACTAACGATTATTTCAATTATTGATAAATCTGTAGATTATTTTCTCAATTCAGTGAGTAATCTCTGAATATATATATTCATCACAATTTCTCAGAGCCCAAAGTGACCTCCTCACATGTTTTGTTTTGTCCGACCAATAGTCCAAAACCTGAAGAAATTCAGTTTACAATCAGAAATTTTTTTTGACGAAAGCAGCCGATGCTCAACATCTGAGAAGCTGGAAAAGGAGTTTGACTGAAACGATTAATCAATTATTCAATTAAAACAGTTGCCAATTAATTTTTGCTCGGTGGACTAACGTTAACGTAAGTCATAGCTCTATTTTCAGCGCCACAATGTGTTATATATACTAACCTGCGTTAACTGATTAAAGTTAACTTCCTGGCAAGTCCAATGACGTTGGTGTCGGATGAAGATGATGATGCAGAGGCAGTAACGTTAGCTAACTCTGCTAGGTGAAGTAAGGCAGCGTTAGCACCTTCACACGGTATGCTAGATAAGGAACCTCAAATCTTTGGTGATCATATTTGACGTTAGATATGACCTGCGTTACGTTACGTTACGTTACGTTAGTTAAAAGCTAACAAACAAACAAACGAGCTGTAACTTAACACTGGCTGGTGCAACGAGCTCTTCAGGGGGCGTAACGGCTTTTCAACTCCAGTGTTTCTCATTCGTGAAAAACATGAGCTAAGTCTATATAACCTAGTTATGTAATAACATTCCTAAATAGCTATCGTAAGATAAGGGCTGTTCAAACTGCAGATAACCAGAGTTAGCCAACAAAAATTGCTTCACTCGTTTCAACACAAAAGTCGTTGCTAACTGAAGCACGTTAGGAAAACAATACCCGGCACAGGGCTAACTCTTTCAAATCTAGCTGGTTGCCACACAACATGAAGTTTAACCTCCGTCTCAACAGTCAACCTAGCTAACTGTAACGTTACCATGACAACGATTCTCACTTTTATCACATATACTTACTTTCTGAGACGAAGTTGTTCTGCTACTCTCGATAGAAAACACAGCGTTCAGTGAATGATAAATTCACTTGTCATTCGCCACCAGTTCAAGCTGAAGGACATGTCGGGAACTGTAGAGCAGCAGATGCCACCCTACAGTCAAAGTAAAGGTAGGAGCTACGGAAGTAAAACTACATTTCCCGGCAACCACATTATAGGCTGACCTTTCTTCTTCTTCTATTGAAAGATTGGCGGTGGAGGAGATGCCTCAAAGTGTGCTGCTGCTCTCTACAGGACTCCGGTGTATCTGCATGTCACAGTGCTCCAGTGCTAAGGTATGTTATTCCAAACAAATTAAGATGTCATAAAGTGTAATTAATAATTTAATTGTTTTGGAATAATAAAGAAGAAATAAAATATCTGCTTTATGACTCTTCATACAAAACAGTACTCTTAGTACAGGAGTATCATTTTGCTCATCATAAAAATCATTACATTGGAAAGCCAAGAATATTTTCATTATTATTTTTATTCTCATTAAGAACCAGAAAATATACAGCTAACAGTTAATTAAATAAAACATACCATAAGTTTATAAAATATGATGCATTGTTGTACCCATCAGTATATAAAGTAGTAAGAATATAGCTGCTTACGTGTTAATGCACCAAGAATCATAGTCCAATAATATACATAATGATATAACACTCTGAAAGGAGATGTATAATGAGTAGTTTTGATACTTTAATAGATTTTGCTGCTTATGCTCAAGTAAAATATTGATTCACTTGAATGTGTATTCTTCTAATTTGCTAACCCTGTGGTGTCAGTTAATTAAAATAAATCTCATACAGGTTTATGCAGTATTGTGCCAAACAAGAGAGCTTCAGAGACTGAAAGCTGATATCTGAGAGGTGCTCATCTTGTTTACATTTTTAAATAAATAAGGAGAGCAGACAACAACAAGTACCCCTACCTGTGCACAAAACCATCACCTCGGCTTTGCTGATTTCCAGAGAAAAGATTTTATTGAACAGAGACATGGAGTCATCCTCCTGGCTACTGCTCTAAAACATTGTGGAGGTGAATCTGGTCTGCAACAAACAAACAAAATGGCAGCCTCTACTGCAGCTTTCAACTCAGTTTGAGTTGGATATCAGCAGTCAGCTTCCTGGCAGAGATGGCGAGACGGTCTTTGTTTGTGTAAATACTGTGTATCTTCCCCCGTCTGTCTCCTGCAGGTCCTTTCTGGTGAGAACAGACTGGAAAATGCAAATGGTGATAGGATACTGATCTAAGAATGCTGCAAAGCCTTCTCATTTCCACTTATCCTTTAGTTTACAGCATTTCTGTATTAACCACAGGGTTTTCATATGGTGCAAGTTGGTCTAAATATAAATTCTCTCTGATTTTCTGAGCTCAGTGTTACATACTCAGTGTGTGTACATTTACATTTAATATATCCTTTAGAAGCATACATACATCTCTATGTAGCAGAAATAAGTACTTGAATTAATCACCACCAAACAGAGCAGATTGTACAGTTGATTTATTCATTTGTCATGGGTTAGTGATGACATTTATTGCATAAAGGTTTGTGTGAAAGAACCAAAAACGTCAGTGAATGTACAGTAGGCTGAACAATAAAGTGTTTTTCTTTTTAAAATGCACGTTTGCTGTAGGAGATATGTAGGATTAAACTTCAACCCCCCCAGTTGCAGTGGATGTTAATTTACAAACTACTGTCATACACAGTCGGTACAATTATTATGCATATAGTAAGAACAAGACGCAGAAAAGGAAATAAAATACATTCAAAGACATCAACTGAAACATACATTGCATAGAGACAAATTCACTATTTACACAATGGCTCCAGGAGAGAAACGGAAAAAATGTAAGTGCAATGTTGCCACCCAGTGGCCGGATCTCCTCATAACAGCATCCAAGCAGGACCTCTTCTTTTTCTTTTCCCTTGAATCCCTTTCAAAAGGAAAATCCTAAAACAGGCTACATTCTCTCATCACATCTGCACACCAAGGCTCGTGTCAAATTTATTAGTAATGATGTGAGTTTTTCTCATCATCGTCATTTAAATGTTTTCAAACTTTTTGTTGACCTGCGCGGGGTTAGTGCAATCAGGTTAGCAAGTCAACAGATGGTTTAGTTTAAATGAACAGTCTTTGCCATGGCTTTTGGAAAAATATATATAGAAAAGGTGTTATGTGGACAGAGATATATTTTCTCACTTGTTAAGGCACTTTACCTTTACCTACCTCACTGCAAATGCACTGCATAAAAACATCAAATTTATATATGGGCAAGCTTTTTCACAGTTTATTGCATATTAAGTCCCTGTTTTCTCTTAATGTAGCTCTTCTTTTTTTGCAGTGGGATGTTGGTTGTGCTATTTAAAGTCACAACACAATCTATGATTAACTGAATAGTTGAGATGTGTGTCATAATTTGCTTTATAATGAAATGATTCCCTAAGTCATCTCACACCAAGCACCAAACATCATGTCATTCTCACTCGATAGCCTCTTTCCCTCTCTCAGTTTTTGGCTTTAATTGTTTAACTAAACCATAAATGTGCAATAGTCAGGCATCACACCTGTTACCCTGTTCTCATTTCAAAATCATTTTTCTTTTGCAGTGTGGTTGTCAGTTTTTTAAGCTCTTGGACAGATTGGTTCGCAAACACTATCTGCTCACACATGTCAGGTCTACATGGTCCACTCACAGATCTCTGTGTCTCTTACTAAAGTGAACATTTAGTTCATCCTCTGTAGTCAAGTGTCAGGCTTCAATGCCAGAGTTTTTATGATTAGCTGGTGCTCACGTTCTGACCCCTTCACTCCTCTTTGTGTCTTCCTAAACTGGTCTTTCTGTCCCTTCTTTGGGGTTCTGAAGGTCCAGCCCTTCCCCTCCTCTCCCCCCTGTCTGCCACTCTTTCTGTTTGGGGGTCTATACTGACAGGTCATCTTGGCGAGCCCGGCTGCTGGTCCCACTAGTCTTGCTCAAGCGCCGTTTGTCCTTCATGTAGCTGGAGTGCAGCAGCGGCGATGGGGAGCAGCTGTTGGGCAGCTCTGTGGGAGCTTGGTCGTACCTCATCCTCAGGAAGTCTTCCTCGTCCTCCAGGTTGTCGCAGCTGTGATGCTGCTCGGTGGCCAAGTTGACTGAGTTCTGCTGCAGCGCCATCCTGTTGTTGAAGGGATGAGAGGCCATAGCGGCCATGGGGTTCACTGAGCTCGGGGCTGCCAGGCACTGGCTGAAGTCAGGAGGTGGGGTGCAGGAGGCCGAGAGCCGAGGCGGGCTGCTGGGCTCCAAGGCTGCGGATACGGCCACCGTCACAGCTCTGTGGTTGCTCCTTTGCATCGCCTTGTTGCGTGCACACTTCCTAGCGCTCTTCCAGCCAAGGTGGTAAAGCTCCAACACAGAGAGCAGCAGAGACACTCCGGCCACCACCAGCATGAAGATGATGAAAACGTTCTTCTCTGTGGGCCGGGACATGTAGCAGTTGACGGGGTTGGGGCAGGGCCAGGCCTTGCACAGGTACAATGCCCTGAGGAAGACCCCATAGATCAGGTACTGCACCACGATAAAAGTCACCTCCATCACTGTACGGATCATGATGCTCAGGATGTAAGTCTGCAGCAGGGCTCCTTTCAGGCGAATACGGCCAGTCCCATCAGACGCCATCATTTTTCCACTCTCCTTCTGCTGGAGGTACTCCTTCTCCCCCTCCAGGTCTCCTCCGCCTTCCCCTCCCTCCTCCCTCTCCTCTTGCTCCTTCTTCCGCTGCTTCTCCTCCCTGCGCACAATGTGCATGGCGTGGCCCATGTAGATGAGGGACGGCGTGGAGACAAAAACGATCTGCAGCACCCAGTAGCGGATGTGGGCGATGGGGAAGGCACTGTCATAACACACGTTGGTGCAACCGGGCTGCTGGGTGTCACACAGGAAATCGCTCTGCTCGTCGCCCCAGGAGGACTCGGCCGCCGTGCCCAGCACCAGGATGCGAAAGATGAAGAGGACGGTGAGCCAGACCTTCCCGACCGAGGTGGAGTGTTCCTGGACCTCCTCTAGGAAATTTCCCAGGAGACTCCAATCCCCCATCACTGCTCACAGGCCAAACACACACCTGAGACACAAAGACGGAGGAGAGGGAGGAGAGAAAGGGAGAAAGGAGGGTGCACTAGAGGTGAAAAGGTGAAGTCACTGAGATGGAGGATGGGAGGAGAAGAGAAAGAGAAAAGAGAAATACAGATAATCAGTCAGACAGCTGAAAGTCCTGCTGATGAAATGACCTGGGCGTGTGTGTGGCATCACATGCATAAAAATAGCTTCTCTGCCTGTGAATTGCTTGAGGACTGGACACCGTGGCATGAGAACAACCATTTTCCCATGAGAGAGAGAGAGAGAGAGAGAGAGAGAGAGAGAGAGACGCAGAGAGAGAGACGCAGAGAGAGAGAGAGAGAGAGAGAGAGAGAGAGGAAGTTCGCGAGTCATGTAAAAGTAAATAATGAGGTTGTTTTAAGAAAAATTATTCAGTATTTTGCTATGTGTGTTTACATTCCCCATGTCCAATTCCAAATTGTGTATGACAGACAGACAGAGAGGGTAACAGGACACCACGGGGAAAGTCAAAGCTAGGTGACCTGGCTTGAGCTGCACAGTGTCCATCTTGCCTGTGGACCATGACCAGCAGACTTCACTCACAACGACAAAACATCAGCTTTGATGTTCGCCGTCCTCTCTGCAATAATGGAAACCTCATCCGTGCTGCAATCTGGATCTATCTGAGGGCGACAATCAGATCTCTCCAACTATCCACTGTGTGTGTGTGTGTGTGTGTGTGTGTGTGTGCTTTCACCTCTTGACTGCAGCATTAGTGAGAGTTTGGGCAAGACCCAAACATGGCAGTGACAGGCTGGTGAGTCTCAGCCGAGAATTACCCTATAAGGCAGTCCACCAGACAGCTTTATGGGTGCAATAAATGACCCCCGTCACCGAGGGGTTAAGAAAACCCTTCAAACTCCATCGAGGGGTGACCTCCGACATCTATATGCACTATGTGCGTATGCCTACTGCCAGCATTTACTATGCAATTTGAGGTCAAAGACAGATGAGCTAAAACATAAAAAAGGAGAGATGAAAGTAACAGGTTTTTCCAACACGTCACACACATCTGAAGCTACTGCCCTACTTGGCAAGGTTATAAAAAAGTATACATTCCTGAAAAGCTGTGTTAAGACAAACTGTTATTTTAATGATGTGTCAGGTTGGATATACAGTATAATCACTACAATCACAGAGTGTGAAAAACGCCAAACAGGGAGCTAATATTCTCTCTTACCACCTCTCATCTGCCTCCAAGTGTAATCCATGAGCAGTTGCTTCCATAACAAGTTACTCCCATTGAGTAGTCCACTGTGCAGGGCTTTGAATTGCCTGTCTGACACTGGTTATGTGTGAGAGAGTGATGATCTAAGTGACCATGACCATCTGTCCCTCTGTCTGTCTCTCCCCCTCCCTCTGTGTCTCTATGAAGTATATATATGGCAATAAGATAGAAAATCAGAGCGTTGTGCTCTTTATCTGTGACGAAACACCCCCATGAGAACATGTGGAGGAGTTTCATGAAATGTTCAACTTCTATCCACGCACAAGGCTGACACACTAATGCATAGCATAGGAAAGTTTGTGGTCTGACATTTGTTTTCCAGCATGCACCTAATACCCGCTAACGTCAGACTGGTCACAGTTGGAGACCAGTTGGATCATCAGTTAGTGAAGCGGGTCCTTGCCCCACTCAGGGAGCTGGCCCAAAGCCCTCCTCGGATAAAGCTGATGATCTTTACTGGAAGTAAATCACAAACAGGCAGAGGGTTGGAGGAGGAATGGAGTGAGAGTCCAAACAGTACAATAGCAGAAGGTACACGTTACAACGGCCATGTTCTTTTAAGCTAACACTGACAACAGACTTTCCTCACCTGTGCAGACCCTGGTAACAATACATATCCCCCAGGACTAATTCAAAGTTAACCTTTGTAATAGTCTCTTAATATTGTGAATCAGTGTCATGGCGTGCTTCAAGTACAAAATGCAATCAATATAATTGACCTTATCTAGATGGAAGACAACAAAAATGTATGTCTTAGTTTAGCGTGTGAGCATGCTAACATTTGCTAACAGCACAGTTGAAACTGATGGGTATGTCATTAGTTTTTCTGGTGTTTGGTCATAAAAATATGTAATAAACGTTTTTGCTTTAGTTGTCAAATACATGTTGTTGAGAAAAAGCACAAACATTCTCTCTCAAATGTAGAGAAGCACAAAGTAACGTCAAGTAGAATTTCTCTAATAAAGTACCAGTACCTCAACACTTAAGAAACTGCAGTACTTGAGTAAATGTACTTACTTTCCACTATTGGTGTAGTAATGTGGTCTGTCAGTCTGGGAACATAAAAGAAAACATACAGCACACAGACTAGTATTCATACACAGTGGTGGGAACGGAGCTTTCCCTCTCTGAGAAAAGTGGAATTCAGATCAGCTGGGGAAAGGCAGCGGTCTAAGTCTCTGTCTCCTTCCCTCGACTGCCTCTTCCTGTTCTCAGAGGAAGCAATCTCAAACAATATGATTTCCGAAGGATAAAAGGAACAAGGTATTAAAAGGAGTAGGAGGCAAGCGAGGGGGGTTAACAGCCGAGCCATTCCAGTGAACGTCTCTGCTGTGAAAGCACCTTTTGCTGTTGGTTGTCTATCATACCTGTGCTCCTTGTTGGCTGTCTGGAACCTGACAAATAAGCAAGGATTTACTGTGATACATTGTGCCCTTTGCTGAGCAGCCTGGTTGGCCTGTAGACTATCATGGCTGTCATATTTGTTTATAATCTCTGTGGCAGAGTAATGGAGAAGTAATGGACAATCTGGTTATAAGGTATTCAGAACAGTGAACTGTGCAAATGGGGTACGGTGCACCTCTGAGTTATTTCTCTTTGACGTTGATCCAAGCGTCAGTGTGTGTGTGTGTGTGTGTGTGTGTGTGTCCTGCACCGAGTGTTGGTGACTTAAAAGACTTCCATGGAAACAAAGTGTAGGTGTTAGAGAGATATTATGATAAACTAAGCGAGAAAGTAGACTCTGTATGAAGTGTAGCCAACAGCTACAGTCATTTCACCACTTCAGTGTCAACTCAAACTTGAACTGGACTAACTGAATGTGGCTGTCTTTAAATGTCCAGTCAGATGTGTGCATGGGCTCACACTGAGTTGGTCTGGATAGCAGCCAGGCAGCTCGGAGAGGTGAAGAGAGAAACAGCAGCTACTAAACTGCATCACTGCGAAGTGACGGCTGCTGCTGTGACTCGCTGCAGAGCAACAGGAATAAATGCTGTGTGTTTTCTCTGCCCTGCAACACAACAATAAATCCTCCTGCCTGTTGGAGCAGCCCCAGTGTTGCCTTAGAGGGCAGTGACTCTGGTCCAAGAATTAGTCGGGAGAAAACTCTCAGGCTGGAGACACCCCTGGATGGAAGTTTTATAGGACCATCAAGCTATGTTTTTATTGCTGTATGGTGGAGCAATGGTTTCAGATTTATGTTTCGCACAGAATTACTGAACATAATGTTTAATTCTGTCATGACATGAGAGCGCAGACGCCATTTATCTGTTGTAGTGTCAGAAAGCCACTGATGATTAGATTTCTCTTTTCTAGTTGAGTTAAAAACTGAACTCCCATCTCTCTGTCAATCTTTTTTTTTCTGTCAACACAAGCTGATTCCCCTCAGGCTGCAGTGTATCCACAGGCCAGGAACAACAGGGGGCAGGGTTGATTTAAACATTCCTTCAGTGATCTGCGCCTTTCAGCACTAATCCGTGTTTGACAGACTCCGGATCCTCATAGAGGACCAGGATACGCCGCCTGCTCCGCGCTGTCCTCCTCATAAACACACAGGCAATTAGATTGATATACATAAATATACATTTTCTTGGCCTGCTTCCTTTTAATGGGGCATGTTTAGACTAACGTCAGCGGAGGAAAAAGTATTTACACGGCGTTGTGCATTAAGGACAATTGTGTCATTATGTGTGTAGTAAAGTACATTGTTCAGCAAAGATCTCTACACACTGGCTTTAAAAAAATACATTACCTGACATAGTCATTCATTGTTTCCATTAGAAAGTAAAACACAGTAAGAAAACTCATTTATTTCCTAGAAAACTGTCTGCAGTATTTGACGTATTCTAGAGGGACTCTGGCCACACATGCTCACACTGGAGGGGCCCAAAGTTAGATTCTAAAAATATTAGAGCCAAATTTGGCTGGCTGCCCTCAGGAGATATCGGTGCAGGACATCTTTATAACTGGCCCCACTATTTGTTACAGACCAGAAAAATGTAAAACATGGCTGCATTATCTCTGCATAGATCATTCCACTGCTGTGAGCGGATTACAATAACAGAAAGAGAAAAGTATCAATACCTGACACTTCTAAATGTTCTGTGTTGAGGTATGTTAAATATCACCATATGAACCCACAGGAGTTTGATCACTGCTTATGGTCTGGTAGTATTTTTTTAGGTTTTCAAAATAAGAGTAAAACCACCCATCGAGGTTTTATTGCATCTCAGCTGAAATATCAAGACAGACCTCATTGTTTATTTGGGAAGTAACTGCAGAGAATAATTGTACATTACTAATATTTTATTTAACCTAAACCTTAATGGCTTTTAGTGAGTGGTCTCTGTAGAAACATATGTTATGCTTTATCAGTAATGACACATTTTACATCATCATCTCTATCTGTAACACAAAGTTGGATGGACTTTCTTATTGACAAAAATTAATAATCATCTCATAATATTCATCTATTAGGGCTCTACTGTTAGAACTTCCAAACTACCCATGAGACGTCTCTTCTCTCATTTAAATCTTGTACAAGATCCAGTAATTACTTCACCTTACATTTTCCATACATACACACTAATCTGGGAACAATTGTTTCAGGTATAATGCACCTTTTAAATGGAGCGAACTGCAAATCTCCCTAAAGCTAGATTTGTTTGTTCCCCTTGGAGATATTAAAATTTTATTATCTGAATTTTTAGAAGATTTCTATGTCACTTGATTATCTGACTTGTTGTTTCTTGTAAATTACAATGAATGTGTTTTGTTCTCAGTAAAGAGACTCCCTGATTGAGTTAAGTTACTATAAACTCTTTGATTCTTGAAAAATTTGTTTTGGCAATCAGAAAACCTGATGCTGTCTAGAGTCGGTGAGATGATGGCAACAAAATACCCAAACACAATATCTGTCTTAATCTCTAGTTCCCAAGAATTCTTTATTGCTTGCAAGCAAGAGTCACCTCATACATATATATATATATATATATATATATATATATATATATATATATACACATATATATATAAACCGTTCATAAGCAAGTCACAAGTTTCACCACCTTCTGCCATCACCCCACTATTTTGTTTATCTAATAGGACAACAGGCCCTCCTCTGCATGCGCTATACTTTGTGATATATTAGACACAGTACTTGTCTTTTTCTAACACATATCCACATGGATCATACTTATGCTTACTCCACCCATGCAGCCTTTACATCCTGTCATGAGGTTGTCTTACAGTATCAACGATCAAGTACTTTTCCAGTCTTTCCACCCTTACATGGTTATACATATGTTTCTCAACAATCACTCTTAGATTATATTTCAATACATTTTCCATTTACAAGTACATGGACATTTTAACACCTCAATTTCCATAACACATTACAGCTCATATTTAATGACCCCAAACAAAAAGCCTCTGCCAGAAGCTCCTTAACCAAAATATCTTTGCCGGTAACCGTTCACTTTGCAGTGTTGTGACAGCTCAGCAACGTTTCAGTGGAACAGCGGAGCACGAGGACAATGTCGGACCAACCACGCAACTGCAGAGCGCTAACACATTTATACACAAGTCTCATCAGTCTCAGCTGACATCAACAGACCTGCGTACAGGATACCAGACATACCCAGGCTGCAGTTATTCAGCTCAGTGATTGTTATTTTTACTCTCTGAGTGACTGAAGCTGTTTCATGGGGTTATTTAGGTGTAATGGAGTGATTAATGGAAATAAATAAGGCTTATTTATTTGATTAGAATGACTACTTGCACATGTGTGTCAAAGTTCAAGCTTGAAAGACGTTATATGTGAAGCATGGCTTTTAACACGCATGGAGGGTCAATCCCAGTATGCATTGCAGCAGCTGTTTAGCTGCAGGGTTGCGGGCTGCGTATCTCTCCCATGAGTCCTGGGATTACGATCAAGGATGAGCGTGTTTAAGTTTAGCGGTATTGGCATGGTGGCGGAGGGGTGAGCTAGGGATACTGTGACCTACAAAGCGGATCTGATGCGGGATGAGGGGGAGAAATATTCCCACTTATGCGAGTCACCTGTTGCCACCACTTACAGGCCAGGGTGGATCTAGGCTGCCATATATCAGTCTCACCAGCAGAAGCCAGCGGGCCGATATGCTGCCTGCTACCTTACATGGCTGTCTGGCTCTTCATCTGCCCACTACTGTACACAGACCCACAGCCCTGTTATGATCTATTGTTTAGCTGCATATGGCATTACACTGGAGCCCTCAGGCCAGACAGCTGCAAGGTGTTTCATGGAGGAAAATTCTGACTAACACACTCCCGACTGAAATTCCGGATAGCTGCTATTTCGGAGGGAGGTGACAGATTAGATGTTTGGCTTATTTTGATCTTTTTTTTTAATTAAAGCTTGTTTAGCTTGTTACATTTGAAATATAAAGTCTGTTTTATGACTCTGCTGGGAGTTGGGATTCACACGGATGTCACGGTGCTGATTATTTTTCTGCGTTGATGTGTCTTCAGTTTCACACAGAAAAACATGAACATGATGTTACTTATTCTGAGGGTGTGTGTAACAGATTGTTGTGGATACTCTTTTATTTATATATATTTATTCATTTATATATTTATTTTTGTGTGATTTGTGTATTTCTGATTCTGATTATTATATATACTCATTTATATTTGTCTAATCTGTTTTCTGAAGAAGGCTAGGAAAGTTACTAAGTACATTTAATCAAGCACTGTACTAAAACACAAGTCTGAGGTACTTTACTTGAGTATTTTAACTTTTGCTACTTTTCACTTGTACTTCTCTGCATTTCAGAGGGAAATATAATGCTTTGTACTATACTACATTCATTTGACAGCTGTAGTGACTTGATGCATTGTTACCTATGCACAGTAAATGAAACCACCCAATAGGTAGAATCAGCTCCACCACAGCCAGCTACAAAATTAAAATGCTTCTTACATGTTAATGCATAGGTAATAATAATAATCCAATGGTATAATATATAATAATGTAACACTGACCAAGACCATATTACCTGCATACTGAGTACTTTTTTACTTTTTTATTTGAAGTACATATTGCTAATAATACTTCTGTGAGTGTAACATTTTGATTACAATTGTTTTACTGATATAATGGAGTATCTTTACACTGTGATATTGACATATTTACTTAAATAAAGACTCTGAATACTTCCACCACTGCTGAGAGTTTAAAATGAAAAGATTGCATCAGACTTATCACTGTGCAGCTTTCATCTCCTGTAAGCCAGCACCTCACTAGAGTAAATTTTCTTCAGTTCTTTTTTAACATTCATTTACCTTTTCCTTAATTGGTTAATACAATGCTGTTAGCACATTTTGTCAATTCAGATAAATGAACAGCTGTGTGAATTGTGCCTCGGTCAGGGCCAAAAAAACCTTGCATATATTTACTGTAGTGCACCACATCAAAAAACAGTAGAAACATCCTCAGTGTGAAATCTGCAGCACTGGCTTCTCTTAACAGGAGAATAGAAACTTTGCTAACTAATTTCTCTGTAGTGACAAAAACCTGTGCAGGTTATTTGTGATAGTATTAACTTCAACCATTAGCCCCCAAGACACCACGGCGATAACAGCTGCTTCATACAGTATGTACACATTGCTGGTGCCTCTAATGTGTAATTCCCCAGTGCTGCACTTCGTTTGAATATATTTGACTCTTCTGAGAGTTATGAGCAGAGGGGAGGGAGAGAGAGAAAGACCCCCCCCAAAAAAAAGTGAGATGAAAGGAGTGAGAGTGAGTAGGGAGGCCTTCCACCCCATCGCCTCAGCTCTTCAATATATGTCTCCTTCTAGTCTTTCACATGAGTAAGAGTTGTAGTTGTGTGATGACCTTGGCTTACCTGCTTTTTCTGCTGTAGGATAGTTGTCTGTTTCTGATCAAGTAGACGCTCCTTATCTGTCCCCCTGGTGAGTCAAGTCTTCTTTCAACTCAGTGGGCAAGTGGCAGGTAATGATGCGGAGATGAGCAGACGACCACAGGCTCACAGTGCGATGGCGGGACTACCCTCTGCCCCTTGTGGACATCAACAGGAGCTGGCTCTCGAGGACAGCGTCTGAGCTTAGTGTCGTCCCAACACTAAACTGTTAGTCCACACAGGGGGCACGAGAAGAAAAGCATGGGCATCACGAGAAAGTGTTTTCCCCCCATGGCCCTCCCTTCTGTCTCTCCTCCTCCTCCATCTCCCTCTCACCCCCCCTTCTTCCTACATCCCTGGTGCTCTATTTTTTGCTGGGAAGCATTCTTCGACAACGGGAGGGGAAGTGGTATTGTTTTCTGGGCTCAATGGCGATTCCGTTCAGAGTCAACTTCCACAGTGCACTTATTTACTATATGGCCCTTTAGGTTTACAGCTCTGTTGTCTGTGCTGTGTTCAGTGCCAGGCATGGTGAAATTCATATAATGCAAGTTTTAAAAGTCTATGATGAGAACTTAACTGTAATTAAGCCTCTCTGTGTTCACCCATGTTTTGATCTGTTTAATTTGTTGAAGCAAAGACAGTGTTGTTGAAAAATGTGATTTTGGCTTTACTTTGGAGACCCATGATTCATCCCCATCTGGATTCACAGAAGCTAAAATTACACCAGTAAACACAGAAGAAACAGTCATAAAGTCAGGTTACCTTAAAGGCTTTGGTGGAATTACTGTACCTACTTTGTTCATCTGTTCTTCTCTCTGGCCTTACTCCTTCTGTCAAAGCTTGTGCTGGTCTGAAACCACTTGCTGATGTTGGGCAGCCCCCCTGCAGATACATACAGCATTATATAATGGGAATCTTTGGACTCCTCCTTGCTGAAGGGCCAACATGCATTCAAAGGCATTCAATAATGGCTGTAATTATGTGGTCAGGGCACATTGTACATATGAACACGCACACACGGACAGACAATTCTGATGTACTTTCACTAACAGATGTGACTTTAATTCTACACGTGCGTCATTCTTTGACTTGACCAGCGTTACATCGGCATCTTCTCCTTAAGGTGTGTCAAATTCACTCTTTGGATTTTCTTCCTATTCAAGTTTTCACTTTAGAGGAATAGTTCACCATTTTGGGAAATTTGTATTCTTATTGAGGGTTAGATGAGAAGAACAACACTACACTTATCTGGTGAATGTGAAGCTGATTAGCTTAGCTTAGCACTAAGATTGGAAACTTTCAATTCACTGCACTCAGTCAAGAAATAGTTCTGCACACAGCCCTTCTTTTACTACATTGTTTGTAAAAATTAAACAAATTAGATATACCGTGTTAATTAGTGAGCTTTAGAGATGCTGGTAGGTGGACTAAGGAAAATGTCCTCCCAAGAAAAATGAAAGCATCGTTGTTTCAGTATAAATGCCCAAAAAAACACATTTTTATGTTCAAGTGACAAAGCCTTGGTCATGATAATTATGACTGTTGTCCATCAGGAGCAAGGGAGGAAATAGTGTGACATTATAGGAGTCTGCAGAGGCAGGAGGTCACGGTGGATGGAGGGGTTAACACTTCAGACTTTACCATGGGAGATCGCTGTTTGTTTTTTGGTTCTTTCTGAAGGTCAACGTTGGTTTATTTTAACCATGACGATGACCGTTTTATAACCCAAGCTTGACTATGAAGGTCGTAAGATCAGACAAGGGTTTTATTTTTTGGAGCAGTCATGTTGTCTCGACAGTGGCGTCATATGAAGAAAACCATGTGCCATTCTGGAGGGCATGGACCAAGGATGTAATTCATTACCTTTGGACAGAACCAGATGAGCTATTTCACCATGTTACCAGTCTTTGTGCTAAGCTGAGCTGACACGATTGAGCTCACATGATTCATGTGTGTTCATTCAGTTTAATGTTCTCCTCATCCTAAAGGAAGTAAATAAGTGTATTACCCCAAATATCGAACTATTCCTTTAAAGAGTCATTTTAGTGAACAGTAAATTGTTACTTTAGTGCCATTAAAGTCAGTCTTGTGTTCATTTACTTAATTTTCTTCTCCCTGCTAATGTCATGGCCTAACTAGAGATCTGAATGGCTAAATTATCCTCTCCAAAAACCGCGCCTTTGACCTCGGAGCTAAAAAACCCCCAAAACACTTTTGCCCTTTTGCAGGATAAACCAAGTGATTATCTCATGACAAACCTTACCAGATGTCTGGCCAGAAGCTGTTACCTTGCAACCTCATCTCTGCTGTATCCCTCCAAAAATATTTAATCTGGTTATCTGTTGTACTTGTTTATTAATTCTGTTCTTTCTTGTTCTTACAAGACGAAACAAAATCTTTGTCCAATGCAAGGCCTCTTTGTGAGGACTGTCACGCCAAGACTAAAGCACCTTTTTTCCTTTAAAAAGGTTGCTGGTCAGTAAGAATTGCCTGTGATTTCCGAGTTTCCTTAAACAAAAGCCATGGAGCACCTAACATCGCCGCAGGCCTCCGTCAGCGACACCGTTTAATGGAGTGTTTGAAGGGATGGAAAAGCTGTTGCTAATTCCTAATTACGTAGCCTTCCTCAGTTTAAAGTCTACTCTGACGTTTCCATTGTGCTGCTCATCAGGATGGATTTAGAAGTGGAACAACATTCACACAGAATAACAGCATGAAGTGATTTGTAACAAAGGAGTGATGTTCCACGACTTCACTTAATCTCATCACTTACAGCCTCTCGGCAGTGCCAGGATGAGGTCTGAATGTGTGTGCGTTACAGAGAGATCAAGAGCAAGAGAAGCGAGAAGACAACTGCATGTGTTTATGTGTGCCCCTGTGTGTGAACATAGTGTATGTGTGCTTGAGTGTTTGATGGAAAAAGGCCACAATGCCAGGATGCATTAGTGTAGCCCTCCTCACCCGCCCACCAGCCTGACCCCTGCCTGCTATTCTGCTTGTGACACAAACCCATTTCAGCCCTGCCTCACCCGAGTCTGAGGGAAGCAAGGCTTGATGGACACGTGCTCCTGAGCGGCCACCACAGCCTCGTATACACCCTCCAACTCATCTCTGTAATCCACGAGTGGCCGCCTGGGATACGGTCAGAGAATATGACAATAAAATGTAGCGTCAAAGTCCAGAGCAGCGAAAAGGTTGAGAAGAGAAACTCAAGGTTGTTTTAGTTGAGGCGAACACGTACATGCACAAACTGTCACTCACTGGTACATGTCAGCACATACGATGTCACTGACAGGAGTGATTCACCGCCCTGGCATGTTGTTGTGACAGACTTCCTGTCAATCAGACACATTTACTGTACTTTGCATCGACTGGTGACATGTGGTCATTAGTAAAAAACATCTTGTCATTCTCAGTCTTCCCTCATACTTTCTTTTGAGTTGTATTCATTTATTTTGGCCCTCTTGCTTTATTTTCCAAATTTCTTCTTGTACCCTTTCCCCCTCTATCCCCTTATATTTGTTGTGTTAATAAAATGCTGATGGACTCTTGGAAAAAAAAGAGAAACAATAACTCTGGGGAAAAAAGTCTTCAGGTCTGGTTCTTTTTTGTTTTACTTTATTAAAATCAATATAATACCAACAGTTTTAATACTCAAGCACTTGAAAGAACTGATACCACTTTCTAATAAGGCATACTTTATAAGTTGTACGTAATGGCTTTATGAATGGCTAATAAATCATTTATTAATGATATCCTCCTCCAGCACAACAGCTTTGCTTTGTCTCTTATCACTCTCCAAATCAACATCTCTACTGGACAGTTTTACTATGTGTAAAGCAGTAAAGCAAATTAATTTATTTACTACTTATTAACATGTAAAACTGTCCGCTTAATACATTATTGAGTAAGTGAATTAGAAAGTGGGTCAACTGTCCATTAGAGGAGTCTTCCTAAATGATTAAAGTAGGTATTCTATATTTCACAAAGACCAAAATCAATGTGTCTTTTTTTAACGAGAGACGTTTTAACTTCTCCTGTGGGGTTGACCTTGAAGATAAAATCTTGGTCACAAATATAAACTTTTATTTTCAAAAAAAAGAAACAGCTAGACACAGTAGTTTTTAGCAAAAGAAAACACAAACAGGAGTAACCAGTGCATTTGTTGGGGACTATTTGCAGCTGTGGAGTAATTCACATTTTGTGTGTTAGTGAGTTCTCATGGCAGCACGCCGGTGTATGTGGGATCGACTCAAAACAAACTACAGTGCCCACTTTCATGGTACTGAAAGAACATGTCACCCATGGCAACAGTGTGGCTTATAGTGACAGCTATATCAGGCTTTGGCTAGACAGGGAATACTTATTGGTAGGATCAATTCATTATCAACTTTAAATTCAAAGCTGGTCTTACAAATGGATTTTATTGATTTATTCATAGTGCATTAATAAATTAATTATTAACCAGGTTATTATTAAACCAGTGCTGCCCTGTTGACAAGCCGGCCCAGAGAAGACAGCACATGGTCACAGACAGTAAATGATTATCCGGCTGTTGGCTCATTATAGGGTGAAAGCTTTGAGGCAACAGGTGAGGGATTGCGAGAAGCTGACATGGCAGACGGTCATTCGTCGTGTATTTTAGACTCCATCTGTTTCCAACACTGTTTGAGTCTGCAGATTTAGACTGATGCTATTCTTACCGCTCACTGAAATGCCGTCCCAGATTGGAGGCATTGACGATGAATAGGTTATGGATGCATATGTGGGTTCACCCGTGCATTATTATGTGTGTCAAGGATGGCTGTTTCCATGTTTGTTCCGTGTTTATCTCTGTTGTTCTATCAGCCCAAATTGTGTGTGACTGCTTGATACAACACACACACAATTTCTTATAAGCAAGAAAATGTAACTGATGTTAATAAACTACCACTGTGGCTACAAGAGGGAGGATAGTGGCACATTTTAAAGACGTTATCATTATATGACCTGATTTAGGCTGAGAGTAAAAAGAACCACAGTCAACAAAAAAGTCTCCTGGTATGGTACAGTGTCTTTATTTCTTGTTTAACCATTTAAATGTTTACACATGCTAAACCACAGCGTTTCAGTAGCACAAGAGAAGAGTCATAAGTCAGCAAACTGACACATCGATATCTGTCTAGTTTTCTATCATTAGCGAACTTTAGCCACCATAAGCTACTGGTCATACCTGACAAAGCCCTGTGCATTGAACTGGTCATGGGTGTGTTTTACTGCTCATCAATTCAACCTAACAATTGAATATAACAAAAACATTTCTTTTAACTCTCAGCAGGTAGGTCAGTTTTTCCATTGAATACATTTCAATCTTAAACCATTGCTCTTTTCCTGCAGGGTCAGATGTACACTATGTTCTTGTTACAGCTTTTTTGCTGGCTATAAGCACATCCCATAATGTCTTTTAGGATTGCATTTACACTCAGTGGTCACTTTATTGGGTTTATCAGAAATATAACATATAATCAAATGTCAACTATTAAAACTGAACATTAAAAAACTTCATAAAGGTCGACTTTATGGCAGAGCTGTTGCACTGAATTGCACTAGATTGTATAGGTGTACCTAATAAAGTGGCTACTGAGTGTGCATTGTCCCAGAAAGACTGCAGTTTAGTGCAGAGTGTGGTTGGTCTCTGGGTTGCCACAGAGACTCAAACATGGCTGCTGGGTGCTTTTTGATCTGGGGTGTTATAAAGAACTGGGTTAGATTCTTCTAGCAAAACTCTCTCCGTACTCATGAGTTGTTAGTGCACTGTGGTATGCACATTTTGTACCAATATTCATCTAAAGTTTCAATATTTTGTTTTTTATGTATAGTGTTGACCTTCCTCTGTTTTCCCCTATGGCTGAATTCCATTTAGCTGCTTCAGTTTCAGGGTGCTGGTATTGTGCATGCTGGCTCACTGTCACACTGTCATGGCTGTCAGGGACACAACGGAGCCATTGTTAATGTTATTAGTTCCACCTGTGCTTTTTCCTACAATGACAAGTCAAAATGTCTGCTGTGAAAAGAACCCGTTGGCCTCAAATATCGGTCGCACTGTTGTTAAAACCTTCAATCAACATTTTTATTCCAAAAGTTTTTATAAGATTACTGTGTGTGTGTTTCTTTGTGCAGAGTTAGTAACTGATTTAAATGAAAGCAAACAAAGCTCACACAGTGAAACCTTGTCAGTTCCTCCTCCGCCCTTCTAAGAACAAGTTTATCAAGATGTGGAGAGAGCTGGAGGAAACGTGGACTCTTAATGCCATATTTTTGCCCCCGTCACCGCTGTGGAGTTACAGCATCCCAGTGTGCAGCCGCGGCGAAGGAGCAAACAAATGCAGGAAGAGGGCTATCTACAAGACCCCTCACCCAAGACAACCAACTAACTCAGACATGAGGACAGACGGCTGCTCTGTGTGTGTGTGAACAGATTGACTTTGTCCAGCATATATGTTTTATGTGTGTATGATGATTGAAGACAGACAGGGGCTGTATGTGTTTATGTGCCCGCCATACATCCCTGAAAACAAACAATGAATGAAAGGACGGTATTGTTCATCAGGTCCAGCAGACGTTTGACATGCAGTCAGCCACCAAGGGCCAAGAAAAGGCCATTCAGGCTTTCAATACAGCCTCTTCCTCCCTGGCTGGAATTATTCTAACTCAAACAAATAAAAATCAAGGGTCAGCTTTTTTGACAAATTAAATAAAATCATGAATGGTCGTTTTGTACTTTTTGGATGAGCTTAGCATGTTCTCTGTCTTGTACACTTTACTATGTCAGTGTTTTATGACATCCTGTTCGTCCTGGTCATTGTTAAAGAGACTCGGCTTCATTCAGGGAAACAACATGAAATTATAAATCATTACCCACTGAATGTGTGTGAGAAAGTCTTTGCCGGTGGACGGTTGACCGTGTGCGCCGACAAATATCCGTAGATAACATTGTGTTGGGCGGCTGGCTGACTGAGTAGACCTGGAGGCATGAAATCATCCTGTGTTCCCCTGATAGAGACATGGAGGGTGTTACCCTCCTCTAAAATCTACCTCCAGCCCTTCAGGCAGCTCTTCCTGCCCTGAGCAATATGTACACCCACACTGTTCCCTCTTACACCACATGTCTCAGGAACCTTAGTCACCCTTCATGCACTTTTATCAAAAATCTCTCAGTTTCTTTCATCCTCCTTTTGTTTTGTTTCCTCACAAGTTTAAAAGTCCATTAACAACACCTGACTGATTCCCAGGGCCAGAGTACTGAGCACAGTAATAAACTTTATCATATTGAAAACATGCACTCAAATCTTAAAGCTGTTCCAATCAATAGCCCTTTATTAACAGCGAATCACACAACTACTACGTATGTGTAAAGGGTCGATGTTTCTGTTATTGCAGGTTTAACATAATCAATAAAGAACACATGAACTCACATTTCCATGCAGTCAAACGACCCTCATCAGCAAAGAAGCTCACCGAATTACGTTATAACTGTATTTCTATTATTCTGTTATTTTTTTGTCTATTTGTATTTCATTTCATTTTTTTATTTAAATCTAAATTGTTTGTATTGCTTATTGTTGTTAAATGTCGCTCTAATGTTTTTCTTTGCCCATAAGCACTTTGACTTGCCTCCATGTTTGAAATGTGTTATATAAATAAAGCTGCCTTGCCTTTTATTAGGCGCTATAAACACAAACTATCTCCATAACAGTTAGCTGAACTGTCCACTTAAGTTATCACTTTCTGCACACAGCCAGTGAGGTTTACTTTGATGAGGTCCTTCTGGCTACCAACTGGTAAGAGTGTGTGGCACAGAGGATTTCATCAGCCTGTTGGGGCTGACATTGCCATGGTGATTACATCCACTGGGTTCACATTATCAAGCGTGTACCTACCTACTGGTTTGGGTCCAATGTTTGTCAAGACACCCTGAGGAAGTTAAATGTTCAGATACGCGATGATAGGCTACCTCTTAGTTTATTAAAGGACCATGCACTTCAGTGGAATTAAAAATGTTTTATGTCACATCCTAACCATGGAAGAAAGTTTATTTTTTCCTCTTTTAAGTTACAGTCATGAGTTTTGATTAAGATTTCTGTATTGTTAAATTCTTAGTGGTGCAAGGAAAACACTGACAACTTTTTTCACACTTCAAACCAGTCAGAGGAGCGTAAAGAAAAACATAAATACAGAGTTTATGTGGGACCCCATCACTCATAGCAAAAAGATAATTGAATAGTGTCTTGAATCTAATTCCTCTGTTGGGATTATCTCCGGCATTGCTGAGCCCATTAAGAATTAACGCTCAAATATCCCTGGTGATAAGCTAAATGTCAGATTTTGGTATCAATTCAGCAACAGGATTTTTCCTCAAATCACCATTTTATATTATTTTTCATTAATTATACAGGGAGAAATACGTCAAATTCATCAAAGAGGCAGAGACATATAACCTACATTTAAAATCAAAGCAAGGCAGCCACAATAGTTGGTTGTTGGTGTTGCATTTGAGGAAAGGGGCATGGGTCGTTATGGGAAACATCAAGGAAATCACCAAGTCATCATCAAGTTGACGAAGCAAGCTGTGGGAAAATGGGAACGACAAACAACACAAAGAAATGCAATATAATGCTGATATACAAGAGTCCAAGTAGTCATCCTCAAACTTCAGCCTCTCATATCCAGGCACACAGCACTTACATCCTCCCTCCATTAACGCCTCCTGCCTGCCCTCCACCCACCCCTTCTCCATTGTGTGCACGTCGATTCTCCTCTCCCTCCCATGGTGCCTGGCGTTGCACAGAGAGGAAGCTGCCCTTCCACTTCCTTCTTCACTGGTGAGAACAATTCATGGCTGGTCTCTCACCTCGTCTCTCTCTCCCTCTCTTAAACCCAGACTACACGAAGCTGCCAGGTTACTTGGTTTTCCTGTAAAACTGTAGAGGAATTATTACAGGCCTCAGACTGTCTGGGACATATGCACCCACTATGACTCCAGAGATACACTAAAACATATATGCAAATTGTAATAATAATAATTATAACATAGCATTATAATGTGTGGGACTGACAGTTAATAAATAAACTAATAATTGTGATGAATTTCATTTATAGAGCACCTCTCTGACAAAAGTTATAAAAGGAATTAAGTTGCTTTACAACATAAAAACAAACATTGATAGTGTGATGAAATACAGAATTGAAACATTCTTCAAAACAAAGGCAGTTAGAAATGACTCTAAAACAGGAGAATAAATTGACACATAAAGGTGAGTTATACAGTGAAAGGGAAGGAGGGAACTGTCTCAACTAAGCAAATCTTCTCAAGCAGATCGTTCCAGGTTCTTGGGGTCAGTTGCTCCCGGTCTTCAGCCTCGACTCTAGCTTCTTAGGGACTGGTAACAGTTTGGTAATGAAGCTTGGTACCAGCTCATGCAGTGCTATATAAGTTAGCAATACAACTTTAAAATCAATTTGAAAATGAACAGGCAGCCAGTGTACGGTGTCTAAAACAAGTCCAAACTAATCTAAAATGTGTACTTTCTATGATATTTTTCTTTGGTTTTTGGTATTTTTCATTTTTGGAGATAGGGGCACTATCATACATCAGAATCAGAAATACTTTATTGATCCCCGGGGGGAAATTGTACAGCACCGGTGCTCCCATTCCAGAGTAGGAAAATAGCATAATTTAGAACTAAAGGTATGTACAAAATATAAAAATAAGAAATAGAAAATAAGAAATATACACATTTACAGTATTTAAGTGAAGTGAGGTAAAAAAATATATATATATACAGTAACAATGTATATATATGTATGGATGTGTTGCACTGTAGTGTATAACTATATATGTATTGCACTATACATGTATTGCACTTAAACAATCACAATAAATAGTGAGGTAGTGTATGACAGATGAAGTAGATATAGATACAGATTTCCTGTCTCTTCCTGAGTGTCTGACACTCAGAGGGAGGAGTTGAACAGTCTGATGGCCACAGGCAGGAATGATTTCCTGTGGCGCTCTGTTGTACATTTGGGAGCAATGAGTCTCCCACTGAAGCTGCTCTTGTGTCCGACCAGTACGTCATGGAGAGGACATTGTCCAAGATGCCCCGCAGTTTAGACAGCGTCCTCCTCTCTGACACCACCGTCAGAGAGTCCAGCTGCACCCCCACAACGTCACTGGCCTTGCGGATCAGTTTGTTGAGTCTGTTGGAGTCCGCCACCCTCAGCCTGCTGCCCCAGCATGCAACAGCATAGAGGATAGCACTGGCCACCACAGACTCATAGAACATCCTCAGCATAGTCCGGCAGATGTTGAAGGATCTCAGCCGCCTCAGAAAATAGAGACGGCTCTGGCCCTTCTTATAGAGGGCATTAGTGTTCTTTACCCAGTCCAGTTTATTGTCTATGTGAACTCCCAGGTACTTGTAATCCTCTACAATGTCGACACTGACCCCCTGGATGGAAACAGGGGTCATCGGCGCCTTGGTCCTCCTCAGATCAACAGTCAGTTCCTTTGTTTTTGTCACGTTGAGCTGCAGGTGGTTCTGCTCGCACCATGTGACAAAGTTGTCCACAGCAGCCCTGTACTCCTCCTCATCACCTTTGCTGATACATCCAACTATTGCTGAGTCGTCAGAAAACTTCTGAAGATGGCAGGTCTCTGTGCAGTAGCTGAAGTCCGTGGTGTAGACGGTGAAGAGGAAGGGAGAGAGGACAGTCCCCTGCGGGGCCCCGGTGTTGCTGACCACTCTGTCTGACACATACATTTTGCGATCGTGGCAAATAGCACGTGTAAAGAACTCTTTTCTTGCTCTTTTATGAGTGTAATGTAACCTCCGGACACATAAGGCAACTCGATAGTCTGCACATCATGACTTCTACCGAAAATATCTAATGTGAGGTAATGTTTCGGGCTGGGCCCTTCTCCAGCAGCATACCTAATGTCAGACATCAGACCTCACACAGGTGGCAACAATACACAGTCACTGGTTTGATTAGTCAGTAAGATACATCTGGTGCAGTTAGCAACAATAGGATCAGGAAGTATGATTGGAAAATATTCTACAATGAAAGCCCAAGTAAATAAACAACACACATAAGATAGACCACTGGGTGCACAACTTTAGAGGAAGGAAATACCCACTCGAGAATTGAATTGAACACATCTATTTCATTTTTAAGGAAGCCCTGAGAGGCAAGTGAGAACATGGGTCAGTGGTGCACTTCAGTCTCTTGTGGCCAAAATGAGTATCACAACAACAAAAAAATAGGTTTGTTTTTTTTTGTCACCTGTTTTCACAGATGGAAAAAATTCAAAAAAAAATTTCACCTGACAAAACCTTTTTTTCCCCACCTGTTTCAGAGATGAACAATTTAGATCAGACTTTTTTTTTTCTCACTTGCCTCTCAGGGCTTCCATACATTTTCAAGAGCGTCCGGACATTTCGCCAACTCGGCTGCTGCATGAGTCACTGAATGTGTCAATGGGTGACAGACAAAACAATATACACAGAAACACAGAAACATATTCCAAATAAGTAACTCACATGTCTCTGAGTTTTGAGTACTTCAAACAAAGAGGCCTAAATAGGTTTAACTCCCCAGTATTTTGCAAGGCAAATGCCTGTTTTTATGTTCTCTTACTCTTACCAACAGAAATAAAAGTACATTATGTTATAACAAATAATTGGAATCTGGAATTTAGGGGTGCTATTATACATTTTAGGGTAAATATACTGCACTGTGGGACTTCGGGGGATTATAACAGGGATACTATACCAACATTTGGCACTTTCTGGCACTTTAATGTACCCTTTTCCCCATCAAAAAGAAACTGTACCAGACAGGTGCTGTTTAAATGCTACCAGGTTTTTTGTAACAATTTGAAGTTACTGTTTGGCGGTCACATTTTGACGGGGTATCAGATCTTGCTCCCATCTTTGACCCAATAAGCAAGCACCAAATCAAAACACATGTTCACCACATTTCCCTGGAGAAACATGACAAGCATTTGAGACACCAGACTCACACACCCAAACACATGCACAAGACAATGGTGGCCCCCTCACGGACACAGGAGGGTGGTGTGCCCTGGTGTTGCAACAGGACATGGAAGGGGAAACCTTAAGCACAAATGCAGGTAGTGAGTCCAAACAGTCCAATCTTCTCACCATTTAAACACACCGCTCTCTTCTGTAATCTTACCAGCAATCAATCTGTATTTAACTCTCCAACAAACTGTCATACAATAGCCGGTGAAAAATATTTACAGAGGAACAAACTTTAATTTTTGAGCACCACTTTTCCTTCATAATGACGCATTTTACTTTCTTAGCTCTCAAACTTTTATGCATGTGTGTTTTTGTGAGTTCTGTTTAACGGGCCTGGTTATTCACTTCCAAGCTCTAAATGACCGTGTCCCATGAGACTATCGTCCGTGTGAGCAGTTGAGCGTGGGAGGGACAGTGGGCTGGTCCAAATTCAACAAATCTGACCTCCTGAATACAATGGTCAAACCCAAGTCTAGCTGGATGTCAAGAACTCTGCCCTCACAAACACAATGCTATGGCCCGGGACCAGATATGACACATGGTATGGGGCCTGTGTTTGTGCATTCATGTAACTTATATGTGTGTCTGTGCATACTCGTGAGTACATACAAGCATTATTTAAACTCATTCTGACTGACTGGCACACATCTTAGTTTAAGATCCCAGAGTCAAGCTCCTTAACTGCAGCTTTTATCAATCTTCATCACCAGTTTCCGTTGGCTAACACTGAGGCGAGTGGCCGCAGTGTCACTGCTGTTTACTCAGTGAATTTTGGATGCCTTTGTGAATGGTTTCAAACTTTCTCACCCTTGCAGGAAAGAGAACGACTGCTTTGGTCTCAGAGGAAATGAGAAATTGCTCACACTTGAAAGTGAGAAAGAAAGCTCTGTGTAAAAGTGGTCACATAGCAGAAAAAGCTGCTGGTAAGTTGTTGGTATCTTGACGTCTAATAGTTCCATCCAAAACAAAAGAAGTGGCTCTAGACAGATGACTCATGAAAAAAAGAAAAAAAACGTACAAAGAGGAAAACCGAAGGCTTTGTCACTGAGGCGGTACGTCACTAAAACACAAAGAGAAATGATGGGACTAACACATATGGGCACAAATATGTATGACCTTATGTTTGTGCTTTGAACAAACAAGTGCTCAGAAACAAGTGTATCTCTGTCTTAAGCATAAGCCTTACGCCATTGAGGTCTTACTGTTGTGCTATGTCATGGGACTCAGCGCTGCCCCCAGGTCAGGTTGTATCTGTGAAGGGCATCGCTGATACCATCTCTTTAAACCCGCGATGAAAGCCTCCTTTCTGTGTATGTGAAAGTATGTATGACACAGACGATCCATGTGAAGTTCATGTGATTAAAATAGTGGGAAAAACGACACAGAAATATCACGAGCTTGGAGATGCTGTGTGGCCATCTCAATTATGAGCACTATAATTAAAAATCCATGACACATTTTTAGATGGTTTCATAATATAATATAATATAATATAATACAATATAGAATTATTTAGATATCAGGTAAAATTAGCAATACTTCAATGTAAAAGTACTGCATTTCAATTAAAAGTCTTGCATTCAAAATGTCAATTATACCACTTTCATGTCTACACACTAAATATGGAACTACTGCCAGCAGCCAGTTAGCTTAGCACAACGACTGTAAACAACTGTAAACAAAATCTGATTAATTAATTAACTAATTAACACGTTATATCCTGTTTGTTTAATATGTACAAAAACAGCACGTTGTTGTTTAACAGGGGGATTATGTGCAGGACTATTTCTTGGTCAGGAGTAGTTACAACTACTGTTTTACCCTGTTTCCAGCCTTTATGCTAAGCTAAGATAACCAGATGGTGGCTGTAGCTTCATATTTACTGTACAGACATGAGAGTGGTATCGTTCTTCTCATGTAACTCTTGGTAAGAAAGGAAGTTTAAAATAAATGAATACATCAACTACTCATTAAGCAGCAAAATGGCCCCTGTCATAGTGTTATAATATCAGATTATTATGACAGAATCTTAATCCTGTATCTTTTTGCTAAAGCTAATTCTAACTAATTTATATACTGTTGGGTGGTTTACTCTATAACAATGAATTATATTTTACAAGCTGATGGGATGTTTTGAACTACAGGTGTCAAATAAACATAGTGGAGTAGTATAAATAGAAATAGAAATACTACCTTGAAATTGTATTTAAGTATAGTACTTGAGTAACTGTACTTAGTTACTTTCCTCCACTGATAATATAATATAGTATAATGTATTTGATGTTATAACAAATATATAATTTTATTTTCTGCCAATTTAAGTATCCTTTTTATCTATTATGAAAGTAAGTTCACATTGCTTTATATTATTAGTTTTAAAACACCAGAGCAAATTAGTATTAGTATTTTATACTTTCATTTGATATGTTCTTGCCACATCAAATGTAAAACCTCAAAGTTACAAGGAAATGCAAGACTTAAATAAATGTTACAAAGTGATAATTTGCCATATCACATATCTATTTGTGTGGTGTATTTGCACTGCTGTGCTGGTTTTCATTCCCTTGCAGTTGATAGAGTTTACTGCAGGCTCCTTCTTTAAGCTCTGCCCTCTGCTCAGAGGATAAGAGTAAATACAACCTTTAATGAAAGGCGAGGAATCACTCTGACTTTAGTAATCTCAGTCTTTTCATTGGATGCTTACAACTAACTAATATGAACTCTCATTTTGAGAGTGCTCAAAATAATTGCTTGAAGTGTCTGAACCTCATTTGCATTAGTGGACAGGCTCAAATCTGCTGGTTGTAAGTCCTCTATTGAGTAAAGGATGCCCCCTATCAGCTTCAATAGGTTATTAAAATCAAGCTGAAAGTGTGTAATGCATGAAGACTGCTCAATCTTAAGACCTCAGCGTTTTCAGCTGACAGCAGAACCTCTGGGCCTTTCACAGTACACCATCAAAGTAGAGCAGAAATGTACCTCTTAAGGTTGTACAGTAGCTAGAGCAGTACTGTACATTAAAGCAATAAGAATGGCATTACTCTGCATTTTTATTATTGCCATCAAATGTCATGAAATCACCAAAACTAGGTCCTTAGTCCTCCTCTCAGTACTTTCTACCATGTCTGTGGCACTCAGCCTAAAGCCTATTGGTTCAAACTGAGAATGCAAATCTTTAAAAAAACAGGTCACAATATATAGTTAACCAATAGTTTTCATTTTGGATTTAGGAGCAACATTAGCATTCATTCAATTCTCTGTTTCTATCCACCCGATGAATGTAAGTCCAATATTCACTCATCTTTTAGCTCTCCACCAACTCCTGAGGGAAATATCTGTCTCTTTAGTAGCTAAATGCTCCACTTTTTGTTCTGGGCAGTTTGTGTACAGGGTTTTTTTAAGAGCTTTTTCGAAAACAGAGAAAAACAAAACAGCACAGTTGCAGGCAGAAAATGAAAACAATGAGCTGAAAGAAGCTATAAAGCTGCATAAAACCGCGGGGAACTGCAGATTGGTGATAATAACATGTTGTGCACACAAGTTATTATCTTGTTCACAAGATGGATGTAATATATTTTGCGCCTAAGATTAAAAAAATGATCAACACCTTTCACATTACACTTATTTATTTGATCAGTTGTTATAATAAATATATAATATATAGCTGCTTTAAACACAAAATGTTACATCAGGAAATATTGAGAAAATGAGTGGGCTGCTTTTCAATTTCTGTCCTTTTGCTTGTAGAAACCAAAGGTGATCATACTAAAGAAAAGCCTCCTGCAAAGTCTCAAAGAAGCCAAATTCTAAGACAAAGCCTATATTTTATTTCTCTTCATTTTATAAATTGCATTTTGTGGATTGTACACTCAAGTCTGCTTGTTGTCATATATTGTCTTCTCTGTCTCTTTTATCTCCCTCTTTTCCCTCTTCTACTTCCTGTGAAGCATGTTGCAACTTCTGTTTCAAAAGGTGCTGTATAAATAAAGTTTGCTTGCTTGCTTGCAGTTTGGAACAGCCAGTTCCCCGTGTGCTGCAGGCCTTGTTGCTGATAACGCCCACTGTTGTTCTGAGAGGAGTGCAGATGGAGGGAGGCAGACCAGCCATGTGCAGCAACAAGGATCATGATCCCTTGATGTGGCCAAAACCAGAAGCTCCGCTGCAGAGGACTGAATCCAGAACCCTTAAAGTATCAGAACCTATTACCTTTATTAGGGATCAAAAGGTGTGCATCTGTTCAGAAGAGAACTCATTACCTTCTTATTATATGGCGCATGAGTAAAAAATTAAAGGTTACTTTCAGCACAAAAACGTACTCCTCCTGAAAAGTATTTTCTCTCTGGGAGTGGTGGGAGATGTTCATTGTGTGAGAGGTAACCAGGAGGCCAAATCACACCCACCCCCTGCCAACATGTGTCAGAAAAATATAATGCATATTGTTAAATGAAATACATGTCTTGCTGTGCATCACATCGATAAGGTTGTTACAAAACTAAGATTTCAGTTACTTCCTGTCTTTCAAAGGCCCTGCGAGCAGGAAGCGCGTGGCACCATCGCGCCGTAGGCAGATCGCCGTACGATATGTTTGTTAGCGTGTTAGCATTCTGATTAACGGCCAGTTGGTGCCCTGCTTCGGAGGTCTAATCTGGCCTCACGCCTCACTGCACGTGCTCAATAGAGTCCGCACCCTGCATCATGACATCATGTCTTTGTGTGAAATCCCGGTGCCATTCACGGGCCCACCGTGGGGCTTAGCATGCAAGCGTCCACTATACCAACACACAGCTCTTTAAAGGGAGTCCCCTGGTCCCCCCAGCTCAGTGGATACACCCTGATGCCTCCACAGAGCTCTGAACATGGCTTCTATCCTCCAACACAACGGGCTGAGCCCATGTGCCGTCCAGGGCCCAGAGGAGAGCGAGTATTTGGGCTTTTTGTTGGGGACATTTTTATAGGAGAAGATATCACAACTCCTGGATATATAGAGACTAGCTCTAGCTATCCAATCAGCTAACATACACACTGATGTTCCTGGACGCCATGTCATACAGAGAGACACGGTAGCAAATGTTTTGGGGACATTTAACACGGCAAGATAGTGCCTCACACTGGTTTTTGCTCTTAGATTACATCATCCATTTGTGAAAAGCTGTGGGATCAGTGAAGCTCAGTGTGGAGGCCAAAACCTGCCACTAACCAACAGATCAGAGAGCAGACATCAAGAGGTGGACCTTCTAGTTCACCAGCCCAGTGATGTCACCTAGGACAGAGAGCACTATTGGTCGAGAGACAGGGAGGGTTGGCTGTAATAAGATGGGCAGATACATCCACAAAAGGAGTGATGACTTCTGTTGATTAATGATTGTTGATTTGGACCACTGATGTATGCTACATGTGGCCTGTAGTATGAGGTCACCCCCACTGTCCATCTGAAACATTGATTAAAATATATTGAAAAATATATAAATAAAAGAGGCTGCATTTCTTTCTTTACCCTTTTTATTTATAAATTGAAAAATGTCACTATTTTCTGGAAATTAATTATTCCTTTTAATTAATCGCACAGATTCCCAAAAACTGGTTGGATGCAGTGGGTCCTACTGCCTTTAAAAGCAGCAAACCATTAAAGATTCATGTCCAATAATGGTTTTCCATTCAGACTAAACAAAAGTTCTGAATATAGAACAAAATACTTAGCATTATTTTCAATTTATTATAAAATATTTAACATAAATATGTTGAATACAAGAATTATATAGTTTTTGTTCAAACCTACAAATATCAGTAATGAAGGCAAATCTGACTTCAAAGAAAGCAGCATTGTTCAACCTTTTTTCATTGGGTCCTAGGGGCATGCAAACAATCGTGGAACCTGGAAATTAGATTGTGCAAAGGGAAATGAGTTGTGTGAGCGTAAACAAACTGTCTGTTTCAGACTGCCATGTAATTGTTTTATTCCTTCCTTTAATTTTGTGCATCAGTGGTTTACAAATTTTCAACAGTTTAGATAACAGACAAACAAAAAGCTTTTCTTCAAATAAACTTCTCCAAAGGCCGAGTGTGGATTATAATGAAAGCATTAAATACTGGCACAAAGAAATCACATTGTTGATACACAGCAGGTCATAATCGTGAGGTTCTGCATTTCAACACAATGTGTCGTTTTGTATGTAACAACAACATCCTGTTTCCCATTTGCTGATAGACTGACAGGAAAACATTCACCGAATGTTAATAAAGTCACATTTTTCAAGTTTAAACCATCAACAATATTAGCTTAAAAATGTGACTGAGGAGAAAGTTGACAAACAAGCCCCAACAAACAGTAATAAAATTAAAGTACAGCACCTGTAAACTTCCAACACTTAAACACCGTTCAGTGTCATTTGAAACATGTTTGTTTGAAATTTGTTTTCAGTTATGTTGATGAATGAGTGCATGTACTTTTTAGACACTACAAGAGCAGTGAACTTGATTTTTTATTACTGCAGGGCAAACTGCATTATCTATATTAGATAAAATACATAATGTATGATTCCTCTCATCTTTTGAGTTATTACGAGACTGATTTTCTTTTAATGCCAGACACTGGAAGAAATTTAACTAAATACAATTATCATGTAAAGATTTGAAGAAAATGTTCAAGTGATAAATTAATATTCAGGCACAATTTCAAGAATAAAACATAAAACAACTTATTACAACTTGAGCTTTTAAACTTTCTAAAACATACTATTGACAAATACATTTTATTATTGTTTAAATAAATATTTCATTTAAATTAATAGTTGTTGTTATTGATTATATTAGGATGATTATAATTAGCATATCATATCTCTACACACACTAAACTATGCAGATATTTATATGCAGATTTAAACTATATATTTATATATATTTGTCAGGTCAAACATACCAGTGTGACCCATCATGAAGCTGTGGATGTCATGAATCAGTGCCATGTCACATTTGTCATTATTAATTTTATTCCTAATTTAATATTTTCAGTTGTAGAGAGGCTTATAGAGTTACTGGTTGTATTTGAGCAAACCTGGAGGTTGTTTCGTAACGAGAATCCAAGATATCTAGACAGTGGAAACAAGCCTCTTTGGGCTCTGTGGGAGCTTTTCCTCTGTTCAAACATCTGTGGAAAGATTCAGAGATCAAAGATTGCCGCTGAATGTTTTTCTTCTCTGAGCCGCGAAAGTTTGACTAACCTCCCTAATAGAGACATTTCAGTGTGTCCTTTCACTCACTGGTTTGCGTTCTTCACATTCCAGCTAAGTGACACAGATACGATGATACACAAACGCACACACAGAGGTGGATTCAGTCACCTACTATGTTAAAGCTCACACTTGATTAACAGCGATGAGAAAAACTGCCCTGTTTAGAAAAGCACTGCCACGATAAAATACATGTATTTTTTACATCAGTGAAAGATGTCAGTGAATAACAAAATGCAAAAAGAAGCACACACAAACAAAATGTGCATGCGCAGATTCAAAAATATCTATAAGTATATGAGGAAAACAGAATATGTGAGCTGTGTGAGTCCCATTTTCTTTTGTACTGGACATCCTATCAGGAATGTAAATTTGGCCTGTAATGGCTCAACAAAACATTATCTGGTGTAAAGAAGATCAAAAATTGCCACTGTTAAATTTTGATGTGTTTAACATGGCTAACTGTGTCTGTAAAGCCTGAAAAGTACAATTTTATTAGTTTTTACTCTCTCCAGTGCTAGTATAGTAAATGTTTTTGTTAGTGATTTATGAATTGTGCTGCAGATATAAAGATCTGATAATGAATGAAAATTTTGCAATTTGTTTTTCTTTATTTTTTTACTTTTTAGTGGGATTGTCTGGCATTCTGGCTCTGGCTTATATGAATGTGTGGTGTCTTGCAAAGCTGTATGCATGCCACAGTAAAACAACTTCATTCATTCATCCAGGCAAGTAAATAAAATGAAAGGAAGAACTCCAAACAAAATCAGAAAACAATTTCCAAAGCTCAACATGAGAGCATTTCTCTTATTTAAACCTTCACCCATCATTGAAATGAACCTACTGCTGCCTGTGCTGAATAGCTGTATGAACAACAATGTCCAGTGTTAATGCTCGAGGACGTAAACTCTCCTTCATCCCTGCCTGAGCGGATAGTTTGTCACTGACCTGCCTCTCTGCTCTAATGTTAGGCATGGCAGCACAGCTTGAGGCACATAAGCTGTTGTTGTTGTTTCATCTACTGCATCTGTGCGTCTACATGCAGCATATATATAAATATATGTGTGTGAGGAAGTTGCATGCATGGAGCTGAACTGCTCTGCTGTGGACTCGGTGCCCCGGCCGTACAGTGTCCATGCTGGTGTGGGAGCCTGAGGCCTGCTCCCATACATCCCCGCTCTGGCTCTGTTGATCCTATTGTCTCCTGCGTCACCACACGTCGCCCGGCAAATAAAGGCCGTCTGGCTCCAAGCTTAAATATTGCAGCAAACTAAAAACCAACCATCAGAGCCGATTCATTCACATCTGCTCAGTGGGGCGACAAGGACGGGGCTTTAGGTGGGAAAGAGGGCAGAAAAAAGTTCACTTTTCCCTGCCGGGTGCCAAGAGAACGGGACAGGACTCAACTTCGCCGGAGCCGCAGCTGTGGCAAGTTGCCCATTTGATCACATTTAACCTATATCATACCTTACAGAAGAGGGGACTATTTGTTACTTATTGATCTTTATTGGTTTTTATTCGGGAGTTATTGTTTGGAAATGTTTTAAAAAGCTAGAGCAACAGATTTTTTGGTTTGCACCACTGTTAATGTTCGACATAGTTTACGGTGTTTACATTGAGAACAAGCAGCCTTCTGAATGGCAAAATCAATCCCTCGCTAAAAAATGTTATTGAATATTTAACAAATTATGTTGATTGTTTTTTATCTTATTGTAATGGAAATAGATTGGACTCTTTCGAAGTTTCAAATTCTTCAGGTTTTCTAATAGAATCACTTGTGGTGGCGTGAAATGATGGCTTTTGAGGTTAAGGTTTGATTTTTGACAAGTTTGAGTTTTCCTCTTTTACATTTCTTACTTTTGGCACTCTCTGTCCCCTCTCCCCCTGTCTGTCTGCCCCCTCTGTGTCCCTTCATACCCCACCCTTCATTCTGCAGTGCTACGGACCGATCATGGGTGACTGGAGCTTTCTGGGTAATATTTTAGAGGAAGTTAACGAGCACTCTACGGTGATCGGCCGGGTGTGGCTCACGGTGCTCTTCATCTTCCGTATCCTCATCCTGGGCACGGCGGCGGAGTTCGTGTGGGGCGATGAGCAGTCTGACTATGTCTGCAACACACAGCAGCCCGGATGTGAGAACGTGTGCTACGACGAGGCCTTCCCCATCTCCCACATCCGCCTGTGGGTGCTGCAGATCATCTTTGTGTCCACGCCGTCTCTGGTGTACGTGGGTCACGCTGTGCACCATGTCCACATGGAGGAGAAACGCAAGGAGCGTGAGGAGGCAGAACTTAGCCGGCAGCAGGAGCTGAGCGAGGAGCGCCTCCCTCTAGCACCCGACCAGGGAAGTGTCCGCACCACAAAGGAGACCAGCACAAAGGGAAGCAAGAAGTTCCGGCTGGAGGGCACCCTGCTGAGGACCTACATCTGCCACATCATCTTCAAGACACTGTTTGAGGTGGGCTTCGTGGTGGGCCAGTACTTCCTGTATGGCTTCCGCATCCTGCCGCTGTACAAATGCAGCCGCTGGCCCTGCCCCAATACGGTGGACTGCTTTGTGTCTCGCCCCACGGAGAAGACCGTCTTCATCATCTTCATGTTGGCTGTGGCCTGCGTCTCACTCTTCCTCAACTTTGTGGAGATCAGTCACCTGGGCCTGAAGAAGATTCGCTTTGTCTTTCGCAAGCCGGCCCCGGCCCCAGCCCAAGGTGAGGGCTCGGCCCCCCTGCCGCCACAAGGGAAGAGCCTGCCCCCCCTGGCTATGCCCTCCCTGCAGAGAGCGAAAGGTTACAGGTTGCTGGAGGAGGAGAAAGCTCCCCCCATCACTCACCTCTACCCTCTGGCTGAGGTGGGCATGGAGGCCGGCAGAGGGGCACCACCCTTCCAGGGGCTGGAGGAGAAGGCGGAGGAGGTGCTGCCCATGGAGGACATCTCTAAGGTGTATGACGAGACTCTGCCCTCCTATGCCCAGACCACCGAGACAGGGGGGGTGACATTACACGAGGAGGAGGCCGAGGAGGTGCAGCCGGCAGAGGTGGAAGCAGAGAGGGCGGAGGAGGTAGTGGATGAGGATGTGGAGGTAGAGGAGGCTGTGAACGGGGAGGGGGTAACTCCAGCAGAGGCAGGGATGGAGGCGGCGGATACGATAGAAGACACCAGACCGCTGAGCCGACTGAGCAAAGCCAGCAGCAGGGCCAGGTCAGACGATCTCACCGTATGAACCTGTGAGAGAGAGAGCACATGTACACCTGCACACACCAAATGTTCAACATAAGAGAGCGCGCACACGCACACGCACGCACACGCACGCACGCACACACACACACACACACACGCACACGCACACACACACACACACACACACACACACACCTAACTCAAGACAAACGCACACTCTTGAACAGGCAGGTCAAAAACCAATGGATGAAAAACAAATACAACAGGGATAGATTAAAACCTTAAAGACACGGGCAACAATACTACAAAGTGACAAAAAATCTGCGTGTTTGTGATAAAAATGAATATAAAAAGTAGAGGTTAAAGAGGGGAGGAGTAGGTTTTTTATTAAGCGTGTTCTTATATTTAAAAAATGTGGAAAGGACACATGCAGGGGGGAAATGTTTTTACTTGATGAAAATCCATGTTCAATTTTTAGAAACATCTTTTTCTATTGAAAGAGTTTTAATCATATACAATGGAGGATTAGGCATTTTTACATGGGGTTTGAGTAGATAGGGGAAAGAGAGTTATAATATACTTGTGTGTCTGCAAATCAGTAATTTCGCTGTAGTTAGGCACTGACTTTCATTCCCATTCAGACAGCGACATACTGCAAATGCAGCATGTGGCTGCACAGGCCGCGGGTGAGAGGGCTCTCGCACACACAAATCACACAATGAAGTGGCGGTACATTTACAGGTATACAGCTCTTTGAGAAGACGAAGAAAGGTCCATTTTCAGGTTGAGAAGAGCATACCTTTTTTTTTTCTTTTTGCACATTCAGAGGTTTAGACTCTGTGCAAGGCCTTTAACCCTCAAAACACCTCATCTATGCATCCATTTACACAGGATTCTTTCAAGTGAAGAGAGATGTGCATCAATTTCAGAGCATTTCTCTCCTTTTCATGTTTATATATCATGTAGCACAGCCAGAGCTGAGTTAGTGAGGAAAAACAAAAAACAAAAAAAAGACCACATGTTGAATGTCTTTTTCAATGTGATTCTGCATCTCTTCATTTTCAGATTTGCTTATGTTTTGTAGCCTTTAAGTAGAACTGTGTACTGTGATATCAGTTGTCCATGGAAGAGAGCAGGGCTCATTTTGCCTGATCAGAGAATGAACTATAGTGGCGACCTCAGGCCAAATCCTCTCTTTTCGTGCTGTACAAACAGGCGTCCGGGCGATAAAGATCATGCACCATCAGCACAAAGTATTGTTGGAGGCGAGACAATAAAAGAAACCGCGCTCATCAATGAAAACAAGCATCCTTGACCTGGCTGTGAAAAAATCTCTCTACTTGATTTTATGTGGCCATAGTAGGTCTGCAAGAAAACACAATCCTCCTGACATGCTTTCAAATTCAGAGAGAAACAAACAACTAGGGGCAACTCCCGCTGTACATAATGCCCCCAATCATGTCTGATAATGTACATAATGTGCAGAACAGCTGTTTTTTCACTGTCTAGAGGAATCACACAAGTTATAATTGTGATTACAATTTTGATTTAATCTCACAAACCCAATAGAGTAAAGAGAAAATGCCCACGCTGCGGTATCGTGCATCAATTATGAGTACAGATGAATTTCTTCATTAGCAGGTATTTTAATACAAAGCGCGTTAAGCCTTAAAGTATGCTTTTAGGTTTATCACAAATCTTCCTCGCACATTCTCTGGCTTTGTTTATTCAAACAGCTACCACTGTATGACTTCTTGTGCCTTATCTGTAAATGTAAATTCTCAAATGTTGTAAGATTTGTAGCAAGTGCTTATATTGCTCTGGGACCTATGTGAACTTGATGTTTTATTTGCTTTTTTTCTTTTTTTTAATCTGAGTTTAATTTCTATATGTGACCCCTCAGCACACACACACACACGAAACACCCCCCCTCCACACACACACACACACACAAAAACATGTCACTATTACGCAGCTCAGATGGTTAAATAACAGTTTACAAGTATTAACATGATAAATTAATGATGTTAAGAAAACAAAGTTGCATGTTTGCAGACATGAATGCACCCACACGGTGCAGGCTTACGCTCATGCATGTGCCTTTGTTTGCACAGACACACACACACACACACACACACACACCTCACAGTGTTGGTTTTGGGGGTATGATCAAATGGCTCTAGAGAAACTCTGAGAGAGAAGGCAGCTTTGACCCCTTTGTGACCCCCAGCCACCCCTTCGCCTCCTATAATCCAATGCTGTGGAATCTGAGAATCAAAGAGAGCCTTCAATTAATCACCAAATTGTTGAACACATTTAAGAATTTAACAGTGTTACAATCAAAGCATGATGCTGGTCCTTGTGTACATCGATACGACTGGTAATGTATGACTTTTTGTATTTTAAGACTGTTGCATCACCTGTATGTTTGTAAGAAGACGTGATTAATCTTTGGAAAGAAAAAAAAAATCCTTTTTACTAACTTGTAGTCTTCTTTGCTGATAGATGTGTGGCAGTATCTTCTTTTGGAATGTGAACCAACGCAATAAAAAGTCACACGTGGTCAAGAAGTGTTGTGTCAGTGTTTCTCTGCAAAGCGCGCGCACGCACGCACACACACACACACGCACGCACGCACACACACAAACACAAAGTAATGATCACAGGTAAAACTGTAGTATTGGACTTTTTTACTCATTGTTCACAATGCTGTATGTTTAGATAACTGACTGACAGATATGTTTTCTATTAACGCGTTAAACTGGAACAAAATGCTTATTCCCAACGTCACATTTTTACCCGGATCAGTAGAAGGTAACGTTTGTGGCGGGCAAAAAAAACTTGCAAAAGTCCAAAAATATGTAGTATCTGACTCTTTTCATTCAGTGGTGCTTTACTTGAGTATTTCAATTTAATGCTACTTTATACTTCTACCAGAGGTGGAAAAATTCATTATTGTGTAAACATCCCTAATGTCGCAGCTGGTAAAGTTGGGGCTAATTGTAACTACTAGTGGAGTACAATATTTCACTCTGAAGCGTAGTGAAGTAGAAGTAGCAGAAAATTGAAATATTCAAGGAAAGTAAAAGTTCTGAAGTTTATTCATGCACACACTGGGCAAGACGCAGGATACACGCAATAATATACCAGTCGTGTCATAGGGCTAACACACAAAGACAAGCAATCCCATCTAAAGGCACACAGTTTACATTTGACCTAATCTGCACATTTTTGGACTGTTGGAGGAAACTAATGTAAGCACAGGGAGACCATGCAAAGTCTACTTTGGAACGATTACAGTCAGAATGCATGCTCCTTCATAACTATAATATTCTTAATAAAATATCAATATGTTAAATGAAACATATTTGGTTACAACAGTATAAATTAAAGAAAATTGAGTTTATTCAAATAGTGTGATTGAATCTTGATGATGATGATGATGAAAGGTTGAGAGCATTATGATTAACTCACCACTATGGGGCAGTATTGTAAAAGGTATTTTCCCAGGGGCAATGTAAGATCTAAACTTATATCTATACGAGTGGCTGGATCAGTTTGGTATTACATCTGGCAATCTATAGATTATTTCAGCATTCATAAATATTTATAAAATATATTATTCTCATTTACAGAAAAAAGAGAAATAAGAGAAGATTAAGTTATGCATGTGAGACTCTAATGTCATTATCCACATGATGCAACATCCTGGTCTTTGTATATCCACTAGAGGCATCACATGATTGCTATTCAAGTGCTCAGAGGATCCTTGCTTCACTTATTCTGTATTTTAAAGCTGCATTAATTACTTAATTAGATTGTTGCCCATTATACAGGGCAGAGGAACTCCCGAACAAGCTGACACACACAGGCAGCCCTAACATTTTTTCACCGCAGTGCCTTCACTGCCAAGACAGTGACAAATGTAAATCCAGTAGTCACCGCCTTTTTCTCTCCGGTTTGATTCTGCAGTTATTTGGACAGTAAAGGGAAAGTGCAGCTCTTATCTAATTTTGAATCAAAATGTAACTTACAGCAAAGCTAATTCATTGCTGTAACATGACAGCTAATCTCTTGAGTTAATGGCACTTCACAATCACATACTGGTATCTTGTAAGTTAACAAAAAGGTCTTGGCATCCTGTGAAACTCAAGGGACTTTTGTACTCATTGCTTCAACAAACTAAATTTAGATGATATGTGCTAGACATAACACACATGCTCACAATGAAGGGTGGAGGTGCTTTCCATAATACAGTCATTTTAATGCACTAACCTTACTTAAAAGCATGTTTATTTATAATCTAATGTTGTTTCTGTTTGTTTCCTACAAAGAGCTCTGAGCTTTACTGAATATTATCTTAGCTGTAAAGATGTGTTAAAAGCGATTGCAGCTGGTTGAGAACAGATTATTTTGATCACAATCCTCGTTGACCCTTTCACTGTGGGATGGGACTGTGTGAGAGCCATGTTAGTAGCAGATGAAGCTGATGGAGCCTGAGCCCGTGCTGGAATATCCTTTTGTCAAAATAGACTGCATTAAGACTACAGCCAGTGAGACATCTTGTGTTTGTGTGTTTCTACTCAGAAACACTGGAAATCACCGTATTGTCCAGTCATCAGTGAGACACGTGAAAGAGACGTTTTGAGTTTCCACAACAGGACACAAGCCAGACATCAGCAGGATTAAAGGAAACAAGGAATGAGCACACTAAGTACATTAAGAAAAACATACACAGCAATTATGTGCTGCCATAGCATTGGGTGTGCTTGTGCTTGCATGTTGTGACTCCAAACACAGCTGAACTTTGTCTGACTGGCTTTCCACACCTGCTTAAAATAAACAGCCCAAATTCCAAACATTTGATGGATGACTTCACAAAACCAGCTTGTGAGAATGCTGCCATTATATAAATGAAAATGCAAAATAAAATGAAAACTGCCATTTCAGGTGACATATCTCAAACTCAAATGCAAAAGCCTCGGTTTGTATTTTCATTTTCAACTGAAACTGTATGAGAACTGTAGAAACAAGATGAAGACACAGGGTTCATTTTACATTCAATATCAGGACTGTACTTGACAGCAGAGTGAAAATGATTTGTCAGTGGATTATTTCATGCATTTTCAAACATGAAAAAGAAAATGAAAACACGTGATGTGATCTCTGACGCTTATGAGGAGGCCGTGTGAGTGGAACAGTACAATACAGGATGAGCTTCTTCAACAAACGTCTGAGTAAAGGCTCATGACAAGCGCTGCAAACTCAAAGCACTTTACTCATATGGCCACAAAGTCATCTCAACATTCACTTCCTGTATAGAAACCATTCTGGTGTGTGTGGTGGGCCAGACCAGGTTTAATTCAACACTTCACATGCATGTCTGCTACAGTGTCATACACGGAAAGTTTTAACTATTCTTATTCTTACTTACTCCTGTTTGTTGCCTTAGTAAAATTAAAGCTGTAGTTTACAGTTAAGAAGCTTTGAACGAGACAAAACAGCAGATGCGAATACTCACTACCGGTAAGTACGTGTAGTTAGTATACTTATCACTGTACTGTATCTGGGTTTGGAAAGGATGTTATCTTCGTATTGTATTATTAGCACTCTTATTTATGATTTTACAATCATGTGTTCGTTTAATCCTGATCTTGTGACAGATTTTGTGTTTTTTTGTTTTGTTAGTCTGTGATTGTTATTGCTGCCTGTCTTGGCCGGAACATTCTTCAAAAAGGAAACTCTTAATCTCAGGTTAAATAGTCTAAATAAAAATAAAATATTTGGGCAAAACACCAATTACCAATGCCATATTTACATTCAAACTCTCATTTTCTGAGTCTGCAACATTATACACCCACATACATGTGAAGTTTACAATAATATTATCTTTGTTTCAAGGTGGGATGGAGGATTTTCCTAAATATTCAGGCATCAACCGGACCTTTTTTCTAATATGTTGCATGTTCTGGATTTTCTCACCAGCAGGTAAAATTCATTTATGCTGATAGTTAGATGAGAATATCAATACTCTCAAAACTCTCAGGTCTGTACAGTAAATGTGAAGCTGAATATGAACTGCAAAATGACATTTTTACACTTTGGTTTTTGTTTGGATTAAACAAGCGACATAAAAGGTGGTAATTAGTGATCTTAATTAAGTGCTTTTAGATGGACTTCAGACAGAGCTGGGCTAGCAGTTTCCCCCTTTCTCTAGTCTTTATGCTAAGCTAAGCTAACCAGCTGCTGGCTGTAGCTTTATATATAACAGAACATGATATGAGAGTGGCATTGGATTCTAAATTGCTATTGCTTTATCTGTAGTGTAGTGTAATGGTGACAATATGGTTAAAGTGAAAATTAAATCTGTCATATGAAATGTCTGTTTCCCTCACAGAAGGAAACACCATGTCTGAGGTGGTTGGCAGAAAAGTGATGCTGCACTGTAACAACAAGTCAATCAGTACAAGCAGTCAGGTGACATGGAAAATGAACGAGGATCGCCTGTTCAGTTTCATGCCACAGTTGCCTACTACGCATATCTATGAAACAGCTCTCAACCTGACCATAAACATGTCTCTGTCAGAGAGCCAACTGTACGCTCTGGTCATAGAGAGCGTCCACAAGTCTCATACAGGAAACTACACCTGCGAGACAGTCACGGACACAGGGTTATGGGAACAGAAGTGGGAGCTGATAATTACAGGTGTGCTCATCAGTCCTAAATTATAAGATTAGACGAAACACAAGTAATCCCTGTGGCAACAGCAAAGAACATAGGATGTAAAAAGGAATAGAGTGATTGTGTTATTAAAGATAACCAACAACAATTACTATGATGTCATTGCTATACGGTACCTGCATGAACAACGCAAACACTACATGAACACCAGATGATCCACAGAGTGAAACTCAAATACACCCTCTCATTTTCCCTCTAGACACAAACACAAAAGAGTTACTCATCTCCAGCTGCACTGGCGTTGACTACTTACTGTATCTGTATACTGATTAATATAATAATGATGTTGGTGTAGCAAATAGCATTTAGAGCTTGGATATTGTAGTATAACTACATTATGGCACACAATGTTAGTGCTTGGGGTATTTTGAGAGGCCACAGGAAATGCGAGCACCACCTCTACTTCCTTTTTGAAACAAGAGCTTAATTTAACTGCATATTAGACTTAAAGTGAGTTTAATTGTATTTTTCCCTCCAGAGAGTGAGGAAGCTGAACATTGGGACAAGTTGGTCATTGTTGTGACAGCTGTTGTTCCTTGTGTGTGTTGCCTGATCTTTATAATCAGTTTGATTATTCTGCGACAACTCTACAAACAGCGTGCAGAGTGAGTTGCGTTTTCCTCCAGTTCATTAACTCATGATTCTGTGCTCATAACGATGTGTGACTAATGGCATGATACTGCTCGAATATAAACAAAGTGTCACTCTCTTTTGCAGAAATAGCATTCATTCTCCCACAGCACAAAGGGTAAGTATAATAATTATTATAAGCTTGTCAACTTTTATATAGTCTGTAGATTAATAAGAACTGGAGGTTCACAGTGAATTCAATTAACAACAAAGTGAAATAAAGACAATTCTTATTACAATATGTGTAACAAAGACCTGCAGTAACTGTAAGCCATGGTGATTTTTTAAAATTTTAGTTCTATTCCTTTTTTTCCCTAACAGCTGGAGCAAACAGAAGATATTTATGAAAACTGCCTGGAACCTGATGTTAGTCAACGACGTGGCTATCATCAGCCTGCAATTCAGGGGTCACTGATATGTAGTAAAGTCCAAAAATCTAAAAGGGAAAGGGACTGAAAAAAGGAGTATTGAAAGTTGGAAAATGTGTGAACCTGCTCACCACTTCAAACAAAACTTTCTGGAATACAAAACACATCGTAAAAGAAAACCTTCTCCTGACTAAATTATTTACTTTTTAATATTTTTTTTACATGGAATTTTTAAACCGCTCTCTCAATAAATATACTGTGTGTAACGAAGAGCATAATTAACAAGCTGAAAACACATCTGACATATCATCACCTTATTAAGTTGTCTATCCATTAGCTGCTAAATGCTCCGCTATGTTCACCGTTGCTAGTTGCTAACTGTGTCCGCCTGGTGTTCGGTGCGGAGCAGGTAGTGTGCAGTGGGCTTTTAGAGCTTTTTTGTTGTTGCTGAAAACAGATGCCTGCTGCAGCTCTAAACGAGGATAATCAGAGCAGAGTTGGCTAAAAGAGCCTAAAACACTCTGTAGAGCTGAGGGGAACAGCGGAGTTGGGTGATCATTTTCTGTGGGTTTGTCACTATGGGCAACACCACTCACATTACACTGTAATTTGATCCATCCTTAAAATAAAAACATTGATTAGTGTAGCATTTAACTTTTGCAAAGGAGTGTGCTGACACAGTAGGATTATGCAACAGAGGGGTTACAGTGGAAAAAGCACTGGCAGCAGCTATACATGTGAAATGTCGTAGGTGCTAGAAGTGAAAGTAAAAAAAAGCAACTGTCATTTAATAAGTAGCACAGGGGTGGCAACATGTTTGCCATCATAAGACTTCTAGTTGAGTTGTTGATTGTAGGCCTACTGGTTTACGATATAATCATGTCTGAAGGGGCATTCATTACGTTCAAATTCAGTAATTAACATCTGGAATGAAATTCAACTATGAAATATCAAACAGTAAAGAACACACTGCTGCAAGCAACTCTTTCAGTTCATCAGTTAGGAAAGAAAAGAAAAACATAACAAGAGCTCGAGAGTATATAGTGCAGCTTAAAAGGGTACTCCAGTCATTTTAGCATTGCACTTCCATTAAGTTGAGGGACTCACAAGACACAGATGATTTTAAAAATAACTATTTAAATTTAAATATGGTTTTCTCGAATGCTACTGCAGTTCACTGAGAATACCTAATTTAAATGAGCATTTTCCTACTTAATCCAAACAAACAGCTTTATCTCAAAAACACAGAGATAAAACACCAGATAAAAGTCACTGCACTGAAACTCTTGTAAATAGCTATTTCCTATAACTTCATAATTTATCATATCTTCCTCACACACACAAAACACCTTTTTCTTTGAAAGAAACCAGTAATGTGAGACTATATATACATGAGGAAAAAAATGCTGATTTTATATGTGGAAAAGTCATGGCGCCCCGGTCAGTCCTCCCCACCGATTCTTCGTCGCACCGCCCCCCAGAAAACAGCGCAGTGTAGGTCCCACTGTTTACCGGAGATGATTTATGCGATGTGATTCTGAGCAAAAAAACTCTAACTTGCATTGTCTTTGGCGCTTACAAGTGGAAACCGAGTGGAAATCCGCGAAAAAAAAAGTCCACTATAGACTACAGACTACATATCCTGCTTCGCCCTTCACCTCACCCCACATAACAAATCCCAATTTAACCCCTGGATCCACTTCCCACAATGACCCTAATAATCTTAGACCCTCCCTGACTTCTTAATACCCATTTTTTTCAAACGCCACAACTCCAGGCTTTGTTCAAAACATTACACATACACAGTTTTTGACCACTAGAAGCGCCATGGAGCAAGGATCTAACTCGTGGGTCCCCATTTTGTTTATATTGGGCATCTGCATCCTGCCATTGGTTTCCAATATTTTGCTGAATGGCAGGTGGTGACAGTGTGCCATACGAAGACAAGTGGACATGGAGGGAAACAATTTAAAATGAAGTAACAATGGGCTTTGCAAATGTTTTATGCATAAGGAAATGTGTTCAACACATTCGTCAGGCCTCAAGGGTACACACAATGGTCACATTTTCCCTGAGAAACAGTAAATCTGAACATATCCTTTAAAAGAGAGTGTAATGAATGATGAGCTTTCAGTAGTGTGGTGATCAAAAAACACTTTTCTATTCACAAGACTTACAAATCACTTTAAGTTAAACTGCTTCTAAATGCTTTTTATCCTTCTTATTCACAAGACACAGTTATAGCCAGGCCAATATGCAAAGTATGCAAGACACAATCTTGAATCCATGAAATACTGTCGGAGATACAGGGCAAAAATATTCTAGTCAATGTTTAAACTAAACTGCACATTAGGTATCAAGGATGGTATGTGTGTATATATATAGAGAGAAATACTTTAGGCATTTGTAATGTTTACCCAGGTAACAAGCTCACCAAACAATGAAAAAGTTTGCACAAAACAACAAACTCAAAAAAAAACCCAACAACCCAAAAAACAAAAACAATGTTACCAAAGATAAATGAAGTTAACTAGTTAACTTAGGTTCGGGAGCAGGGCCCGCCTCAACCACACCTCTAATAACCTGTCAAGCCTACTTACACCTGGCAAACCATCCAGCACTGTTTGTCTCAGATTTCTCGACCCACCCTCCCTTTCCTGTTCCCTCTCATCCCTTGCCATTCAATCTGATGCACACTTCTCTCACGTCTCATTCGAGGTACCATCTGGGGGTCTGTAATCAGTTCGGGTGGAAACACACCGAGACGGAACCCCCACACTGAGTCTCCCTCCGCCCCGGTCTTCACTACGACCTCCCAGACCAGCCTAACAGATGACATCCTTCTTGTAAAACCTGTAAATGACATATTGTTGTGGTGTGGCCCTTGCTAGTGAACAGCATATTAAAGCAAACTAAACTAAAACTAACTAAAAAATAAATGAATGAAATGTGTACCATAAATTAAAACTGTAAAATCTATAGTGCACACTATATAAAACACACAGCACATAAGATTAAAGTAAAATAAGTTCAGAGTTTTCACTGTTTTTGCAATAACATTTTGATTTTGGCTGATTTTGGACAGACGCATTTCTTCAACGATATACACATATTGGAGTGTAAACTTTGTGACTTTTTTCTCATAAATTTACCACTTTAATCTTGAAAATTTCTTGGAAAACTACAATAGCTCTAATACGTCGTCGTAGGTTTCAAGTTTCAATAGTGCAGTGAAAGATCGCTCTGCTGCATGGAACAACAAAAACTTTACTGTATTCATTCAAGTTCCCCAAATGATGTATCCTACTAACTTTAGATGTTGATACTGTTGATTCAGAGTGAATTGTCTTGACAATTAGACTGATTGCAAATTTAATGAAACGTGTTCACCCTGAGTAAACACTAATTTTTAGCCACACTAGCACCATGGCTTTAGTGATTGCAATGTTGGCCAATCAAACACTTTGTGTTTCCTGGTAATTATCAAATGTTAGCATGCTAACTAGCTAAAGTAAGATGGCGAACATTACCTCCTAAAGAGCATATTAACATTGTGATTGTGAGCATGTTAGAGTACTGACATTAGCATTAAGATAATGCTAATTATCTTATGCTAGCATGGCTGTTGAACCTTAGCTTTAACACACAGGTTTTTCTGTACCGAGCCAAGAATGAGCCATGGTCTAAACATACACATGGACCTGAATGTTTCTTTCTTTCTCAGCAAAGCTGTTAACATACAGGAACAAGACAGACAGACAGATGCAGTAACTTTTTACATTAGAGAATAAACTCTTTCTGCAGTGTTTATAACACAGGACCTTCAATGAACTTGAACATGTCATAAAATTACATTTTTGCTGACTTTGAGTTCAGTCTGTCCTCAGTATGTTTACCCATAACTGAAGAGCTCAAAATACAACAGGTGAGAAACGCTGATGTCGGAAAGATAAATACCTGCTCCACACACACTTCAGTCTTTTTTTGTGTGTGGCATTTTTGGCATTTCTGCCTCAATACGATAGCACGCCGTAGATAGTAGCAGTAGAATATTCCAACTAATGCTTTGTAATTCAGAAGTTCAGCAGCTCACAGCACTGACTGTGTGCGTTCAATGTGATCGTTCGTTAAATGTTGGACAAACATGAAATGTTAAATGAATAAAACCAGTTCGGGGCTTAGCAAAGTAACATATGTTCTGTTCTGTTACTCAACAGTGACATTTTTCTTACGTACTTGGTATGGTATCAGTACATTATTATAAAGGCTCATGCGTGTCCTCTCTGGAGACTGTTGTTGTGAAAATAGAACTATATTATTGTGACAGTTGGAGCTGTGCCTGATAAAGCAGGCACAGGGGACTGTTAAAAGCCACATCCTACACAAATAACGGTTGGCAATACCAGTGAAAGTCAGTTAACCACACTTCCATCTCCCACAAATATTTGCTGCCATTTTTGCTTGAAAGCTCCACTTCCAGTTGGCAATCTATTATTGTTAATGCTATTGGCGTTAGACATTTTAAAAAATGGTAAATGGCTGCATTTATATGGCGCTTTTATCCAAAGCACTTTGCTATCTGCCTCCATTCACCCATTTACACACACACACACACACACACACACACACACACACACACACACACATACCGATGGCAGTGAGCTACCATGCAAGGTGCTGACCTGACCATCCAGAGCAATTTGGGGTTCAGCGTCATGCCCAAGGATACTTCGACATGTGGACAGGAGGAACTGGGGATCAAACCAACAACTCTGTGATTAGCCACCCACATTAGCAAAGGAATGACATTTAGCCTCGACTAGAGCAAATCAGAAACTGATATGAATGGATATTCAGCAACGGGGCGGCTGCATCTGTTCAGCTAAGGAATCAGGAATCCCACATGTTAGGAGTACAGCCTGTAAATCACCCGCAGTCCAATGCTGCTCCATCTTGTTGTTTCCACAGCTGTCAAAGAGATCCCTAAGGCAGACAATTCAAAACATTTTATTAAAAACAGCCCTTAATTTCAAACAAATCTGTATCTGCAAATCAAGTATCTGCAGATTTTTGAAAGAGCATTTAAAAAAAGACACTAAACTGAAAAAAAAGACCCAGCTGTGATTCTGTAAACGAACACTGTTAGAAAAAAGGAACACAAATTTGTTAGCTGTCTAGTTGTTTCTAGAAAAGCAGATATGATGAAATATGTTTAAAATATGTCTACTACTACATAAATAAAGTACCCCTGCAAAATACAGCACACCTCTGATAACTTTATATTAAGTCATTAATGCAAAACGATTTGAGGCACACAGATTTAACTTTGAGGGAATTAAAAAAAGAGCCACAACGCACTGTAACAAATTAAATATTATACGTTACCTCTACCTCTGGCTGTAGTCTCCCTACTGCGTCGCCGTCTTCTACTTCCTGAACATTGTCAGGTGCGCTCACCAATAGCCTGGATAATGGACCACCAATTAATATACAATTACATGGTATATACAGTATATGCTAGCAGTAGTACATTCCACTTAAGTGTATGCCGTACTACTGTACATGGTACCTTAGAAGTTTCCCGGATTTATACAAGTACCACACGGAAGCGCCAACGGCTAGAAAGGACAGCAAAAGACCAAATAAGGTCCAACAAGCAGTGCAGGCTCCTGTAGGGAGACGGGACACAAGAAATGAAAATACAGTAACAAGAAATGCTGATGTACACTGCCAGTTTAAGTACATCTAGCTAAATCTAATGTAGTCTAATACAACAGCCCTGCAATGAATCCCACCTTAAAGCTCATCCTGTTCAGACAGCTGCCGGTCAGTCAGTCATTATTCAGCCAGGCTCTTAAAGGATCATTCGAATGTATTCTTCATGCTTATAGATATTTTACTTTCCATTCACAAGTTAATGTGTAATAATTAACATATATCAAGCATACAAATTATGATATAAATGACTTGTAATAGCTTATAAATCATACATATAACATAATAACACTTTACTTATAAAAGGGTAATAATAATAATAATAATAATAATTTAAGTTAATTGATTTAGAAGGAATTAGAAAGATTATTTACAGGTATTTTCAGTTCATATGTGCAATAATGTAATAAGTTAATCATTTAAAATGTTTGTGGATTATTTCAAGTGGATAAAAATGTCATTTATGTGATATTTGTAATGTTTGAAAGTGGGTAACTGTTTGGTGCTTTCAAGTAAATTGATGCTCCCCGGAGGGGGGAGGGGTGGGGTAACCTGAGGGCAGTGAGTCAGGCAGGCAAAGAGTGGAGCCACACGGTTTTTTGACCTCTCTCTCTCCCTCTTTTCCTCTCCTTAATGATTTCTACTTGGAGTGTGTGTGAGCCGAAGTAAACTGTTGAACTTTATGGAGTGGTCCTGTGGATTTTTTCGATGTGGATTAAGACGAGGGGGATCGATAGAACGTCAAGCTAAGGCTTCATTCTTGCCTTTTCTTTCTTCAATCTATTCGGTAAAATGTTGTGCTAACATGCACAGGTGTTTACTGTATTTCATGTTTTATCTGTTTCATGGCATGAGTCCATGGGTGGAACTCTCTTTTCTTTATTTTTTTTAATTAAGAGACAACAGAATCAAACAACATCCACAACAGACTCAAATCCAAAAACACAATTGCAAAACAATCCCACAGCCAAATGAAACCAGACCTCACCTGAAGCCATATACGCATAGAGGTAACCACGTTTGCTTCCATACTGGTTAGATGCTTCACACTGGTAGAGGCCACTCAGGTCAGAGGTCATGCTCAAAAACTGTAGCGTTGCACCTTCAACTCTGACAGCAGACTGAGGCCACGACTGGTCAGATCTGAAACAGACATGCAAGGCTCAGTGTGAAATGTACGGCTAAATAAAGAAAATTATTGCAACAACTGTTGAGAGTTGTGCCGAAAGTCGAATACATTTTAATTATTAATTCTTAATGTGCGTTCTTAAAGCAACCAACACAAGAATCCTCCAACACAAAGATTTTTTTGTTTTGTCTGCACTTAAATTTACAGTCAAGAAAACTTCACCAGCAGAGGAACCCCATTTATTCCCAAATTTTTCCCAGACACAAAAATATCCAAATCATGTGTCATTAATAGCCCTTTGAAACAATCAATCATAATTTTTAGAAATTTTCATGGAAAAGTGTGCGAAAAAGTGTGTTTTATGATCGGTCACAATTGTGACCGGTGGGATAATGTGTTGTATCAACCATTGGACAGACTGAATATAGGCCTATTT